>NC_068338.1:39066352-39366352 GCF_014633365.1 Diospyros lotus | reverse complement strand
GGACGATTGATTGGGCCTTCTCGATACAGAAATCAGCCTGTAAATAAAGAGGACGAAGATCCAAACAAACACGGTGGGCCCAGGCCCACAGAATTGGTCAAGCCCAATAACACTTGTGGTCTACATCTTATATGTAACCTTGTCGCAGGAAAGAAAACACTCCTCTCTCACTCCCAGAAAAGAATCTATATTTTATGAAATTTAAGATTAAAAAATGATTTTTTTTTTTTTTTTTTTACTTTTCTTGGGGTTTATTTATTTTGCAAATATCTTCTCATGGATCTTTTTTTGTTTTTATGTGAGAAATCTTGTAATTATAGTCAAATAAAATAATGAAATAAAAACAAGGGGCATGGGGGGGGGGGGGGGGGGGAATCATTGGCGACACGTGTACGGTCGTGCCTGGAATACGGAATTATCTCCGGTTTGTCGCTACATGCCTGGATGAACAGGGCGGACATATTGAACGGTTCCCGAGAGGTCTTCGCCCCATACATCCTCCGACAACTGGTTTCATTTTACAATGATTTCATTCCACCCTCACTCAATCAGTAAATCTTCTCATCATCCATCCTCTCAGCTCGATCTGATTTAGTCTCCACAACGTAGGCCCCACCCTCGCTATGTCAGCCAACCCATCGTCGCCACCAACTTTGTTTTCTGCGGTGCATTGTCCATCGTCCATCGTCCACTTGAAAAATGAAAATCTTATAATAAAGAATCATGCTCAATATATATTATTTTTTTATGTGTAAAAGAATATTATGATCAAAATATCTCTTATTTTTATGTATCTCATTAGGGACATTTTTATTATTAGTACACTTTTGTATAATTTAAAATATACACAAAAATACCCCCACGGACATAGTCCAACGATTGAGACCGTACATGTGTTGGTCTCCAAAAATCTTAAATTTTAACTGTTATATAGTCAGTTACAGGTTCCGTATTCGTGTTCGAATCTTATTGCTGGGTTCCGTGATTTACCTTTACTACTACAGAAATGTTGGGGCTGAGCTGCGGGACCCTTAAAGTGAGGGATTTCACCTTTTGATCCCAACATGTACACAAAAATATAGTAATAGTATTATTCTATAACAAATATTAGAGGATTGTTTAAATTGAAAAATTAATTTGGATCCATCCATCCATCTAGTTTTGGATTTATCGAAATTTGATATACTTAACAGTTCATACTTCATACTTTTATTTTAACCGGCTTTAAACAAAATCAAAAACTGATTAAAAAATAAATAATATTATTTAATAACAATATATAATATTATTAAATTATAAAATAATGTATTCATGTTTAGATTTTTTTTGTTTAAATAATATATATATATAAATTTTAAAGTTTAATATTAAAAACAAAAAAATATTTATGACTAATTAAAACTGAATCCTTGATTAATTAATTAATTTGGTCTTTTGATATGAAATTTTTAAAATTTTTAATCTTAATTTAATTTAATCTAAAACAAATCTAGACCAAATCAATAATCCTAGCTAGTGGCAAGTAAAAAATGAAAGTATCTTCAATATATATATGTATTTTGTTAATCATTTGTAATTTGTGTTCTAAATTTTAGTGGTGTCGGTCGGCCAAATATTAAAACGTGGGGCCCACAGAGAAGAAGCAAATTAAAGACATATAGTCTATTCAGGCCAAGTGGGTGTGAAGGAAAATCAATCGTATGGATAATAATAATAATAATATATTAAAATGTACAAGAAAATAAAAATAATGGGTAAGATTTGATTATCTTTATCACTAAGTAGTTGGTGGATGCTTCATTTTCCATAACCTTCTATGTATTAATTTTTTTTATATTTTTGATAAAAATGATTTTGTATGTATATAATGAAACTCAAGGAGATGATTTCAACTTGATTACTGAAGAGACATGACAATATGTACGGGGTGGATATTTAAAGGAATATAATAATAATAATAATTGATTAATTAATTAATATTTGATTTCTTCTAAAAACTTTTCTGTAGTCTGATCAGAGTTAGACATTACACATAACATATAGGCTTAGTTTGGCTAGGTTTTTTTTTAAGAGTGTTTAAGTTGCCTAGTATTTAAGTTATGTAATAGCATTTAAGTTGAGTAATGTTTAAATTGACAACGTGTTTGGATAAATATGTTTTTAAATTATTAGTGTAAAGTTATGTATTTGATTTATAAAAGCTGATAAACTGTTAAAATTTGATAAAAGACTAAAATAGACGTGACATTGAATAATATAAATAAAATTTAAAAAATATAATTTGTTTTAAAAAAAATTAATTGATATCCAATTGCTAAAATACTTACAATTAAATGTTAATAAATTATAAAATAATTTTAAAAATATATAATTTTTTTACTTTATGTATAAATTTAAATTTAATTCATAAAAAATTCAATATATATGTTAAAATATTATATAAAATTATTTATTTTATTTTATCAATACATAAAATTATTGAAATTGGAAGAGGGCAATTTAAAAGCAAGAGGACGCAACAGCAAACGCGACAGAGGAGAGCTCGGGCGACAGCAACAATGATGGCCGTTTTGGAATCAAGAGGCGACGATGGCAGTTTGCAAGCATAGATGACAACTTGTGGCGCTAGAGGCAATGGTAGCGATGGGCAACGGTGGCGATCATTGTGGGAGGAGATTCGGCAATGGAGGAGGCACAGATTCTTTGGGATAAGAGAGCTTCGTTGAAGGAGAAGATGGGGTCGGGAGATAAGAAGTGTAAATATTAAAATTGAAAGAGAGCAAAATAGTTATTTCTTTGGTCAACTCTAGAAGTTCTCACAAGTTTTTCTATAAAAGTTAATGTCTCAAAGCTTTCTTTAAACACTAATATAAAAGCGTTTAAGTTGGGGAGATTTTAAACTCTTGATAAATTTAAATAAATAATTAAATAAATTTTATAACTTAAACTTTGTACTAACAACTTATAAGCGATTAAATCACATTCACAGACGAAGCCATAATATCTTTGTATTTCGTCAAAACACGCGCGCGCGTATGAAATATGAATCATGTAGTACGTAAGAAGTAGCTGAATGAATGATTGCAGAAAAGCAATAGACGGCGTACACGTGTGCGGCCAAAGAGTATTGATGAGCCAGTCCTCCTTTTACTACCGTAAACAGATCATGACAATAATTAAGAAGCCTCAGAATTTGTCAAATGAAAATCATTCAGCATTAACGCTTCACAATCACAGTTATCAAAATGAAAGAAAATGCTTCACAATCCAATTGGTCGTCCAATTTCAGCCAGGTAAATTTCGCTTGGTTTGGATCATTTTTACAAATATTCCTTTTTTATTTTTATTAATTTTGAGTCATTGTATATACTTTAATTAATTGCTTTTATTTTTTTAGCAGCCCCAGCCCAATTCATTAGATCAAAAATCCTAATAATTAAATTGCCTTTAATGATATATTTAAATATATAATAAATAATGAAAATAAATCGTCAGAGCCAGCCAATAATACTGATTAAAAATAAAATTATAAGATTCAACAGTACTAACTCTTAAGACTTAACTCTTTAAAAGAATAATAATAAACTATATATATAACAATTCACAATTAATATTAATTAAAAGTAGCCATGCATAGAAAGTGTCTCAAAAATAATTCTAAACAACGGGCCGAGGAGTTCTGTAGAACATAGATATATAGATAGTATCGTACCATAGAAATAATTCAAAATTTTATCATTAAAAATAATATTATAATATGCCTAAATGTACAAGTTTCTTTAAGCTCATAATTAAGATTTTAAATTTATCTGGGTAATAATAATCATAATATATATTCTTAATTATTATTTTCTTTATTTTTTGTAGTATAGTATTATAATAATATTCCAGTCCCATACCGTACCCTTCAATATACTGCTCTATGTAACATGATCATTAGTGCATGGGCACATGCACGAAATGCATGCATGCATGCAGAAATTTATGTATATATGAATCCCATATAAATAAATTATACTCTGAAACCTGAAACAGAAAGGTGCTCAATTCATTGCTCAAAAATAATAATGGTTCTTGTTGTCTATATATATGTTTGGAGCGTCCGCATCATATATATAATATGATAGTGTTATATAAGTACCAATATTGCCAACCGCCACCTTCAACTTCAATTCGATCAGCTCTTCACTCGATCTCTTCAATTTCAGACTTCTTTGTGGTATAATATTTGAGCCTTCTCCTATCTGCGGAAATTTTGGTGGTCAAAGCTTCAACACTCATCCAGTACTAGTCAGTCCCCTTCTGTCTTCCCGAGATCTATGCTGCTTTCATCTTCATCATTTCAGGTTGATTAATATTAATCTCATCAACGCGTGAGTTCTCTTAAACCCTTCTCAGCTTCCCTGATTTAATTAGCTCTCAGTTTCTCTGTAATGCATATATATGCTTTGGGGTCTACTAACTGGGATTAATTTATTTTCTTACCGATTGTTGGTTTAACTGAGTATTGGTGAATCAACTGCAGGTAATGGATTCTTGCTGTGCAACTTTGAGGGCCAATTCCTCTTTGGGAAAACTGAGCAAACGTTGCCTCGGCGATGGAGATTATGGGTTTTGCGGGGAGAAAGTAAGAGGGAGTCTGAAGAACAACAATCTTTGGGTTAATCAGTTGGCAAAAGGTTTGAGCATTGAGAAAAGAGCTAGGAATATCAGACCTAGGGTTTCTTGCTCTGTCATTACTTCAGACCATAGCGAAGAAACGTTGGTGAGTTGCTTTCCTTTCTTGAATGGGTAATTGTAATTCCATTCAAATAGGAATTTTGTATAAATTTGGTATGTGGCCATTTTGTATTCATTCCTATCCCATCATAACCACACAAAAATGCCAGGGTCCGTTTTCTACGTAAAATTTCTTGTAAGGATATCATTTTCCCTTCTAAATCAGAGAAAGGGTTGGATGTTTAGGTGAACACTCCTCAGTGCATCTGTTTTGGAATTTGGTGGGGGTGAAATTGGTTGAAAGTGCTTGATGAATATGAAAAAATCTCATTTATGTTTTGCTTTGATGTTAGACCATTGAAAAGCCCCGACTTGAGAGACGAAGAGCCGACCCGAAAAATGTGGCTGCAATCATATTGGGAGGAGGTGCAGGGACTCATCTCTTTCCTCTTACACGTAGAACTGCAACACCTGCTGTAAGAAACTATTCTTGGTTCATCTGCCGAATTATATGACATTATGGCTATTTGGTTCTATACATACAGTTTAAGTCTTCTATTAGAATTACAAGAATTGTGATTTGGCCTGTCAGAAAAGTAGCCCCATTCAGAAGCTAGATTTTCTGATATGGTTCATTGATTATCCAAATGTTGACATGAATTTTTTACCCTTATACAAGGGTTTGGGATTTTCTCATGCCATGAGATGGTATTCAATCTGCAGGTTCCAGTTGGAGGATGCTATAGGCTTATTGACATACCGATGAGCAACAGCATCAACAGCGGCATAAACAAGATTTTTGTATTGACCCAGTTCAACTCTGCTCCCCTCAACCGTCATATTGCTCGGACATATCATGGAAATGGTGTTAACTTTGGGGATGGTTTTGTGGAGGTGCAAGCCCTTAACTGCTCTGTTATTTAGAGATATCGGTATAGAAGTGACATCCCACCCAGTGGCATTAAGGCTTGTGATTGTTGTTGTTCAATCAAGAAGTGATGCCCTTCCTGTGTTGGGATGATTTAGTTGGATAAAACAGTTGAAAAAAACACATTATAAATAAACCTCAAATGAACTTTTCTTGAGGATACATGCAAAAATTTTCTGTGCACACAGAGCGTAAATTGTAGCTGATGGCTGCTTCTTTTTTTCCTCAGCCCTATAAGTGAATAGCCTATAAATCATGCAGAAGAAAGCACATGTTATGATATCCATCTCTTACACCAATTAATCGGCTTCTAAATCTACTCTGTAAAAACAGGTTTTGGCAGCAACGCAAACACCAGGGGAAGCAGGCATGAGGTGGTTCCAAGGGACCGCAGATGCTGTAAGGCAATTTACTTGGGTGTTTGAGGTGAGCTGAATTAATGGATCTTAAGAAGTTACTTCATCCTCTTCCCAACTTGATATAAGAATCTCATGAGTTTTATTTATACCTGCAGGATGCCAGAAACAAGGACATTGACAATATACTAATCCTGTCTGGCGATCATCTTTATCACATGGACTATATGGACTTGGTGCAGGTAGACATTCAGTGATTTTTCAAAGGAGTATTTTTTCATTTTTTTTGCAGTTCAATTTTGCTAATGCATATTGCATGTATTGAACTGACAGAATCACGAGGATAGAAAGGCTGATATTACAGTTTCATGTGTTCCGGTGGGGGATAGGTAAGTCCAGTCTTCTGCTTATCCTTCTTATGAGTTCAAAATTAGATGCATATTGGTTTGTTGTTGTTTTTAGACAGAAAAACACCTCACTCTATTATTGAGATTGTACAAATTTATACTCAAATGATAACTGCTTATATGGTGGCAGTTACACACAAGAAAAAACTGTTATTTAGAAAATAAATAATTATATAATGAATGAAAAACTGTTCTTATAGTTTGCCTAACTACCTGTCTTTATTTCTTGTACATGGTTTTCTACAGTTTTGCTTTTGGAGCCATTTTGAAAGCTCAATTTGATTTAGACCTCATAAATTATAGATTTTAATATAAAGTCGAATTTCACTATTTTCCAGCCGTGCCTCTGATTTTGGATTGACGAAGATAGACCGCAGTGGGCGAATAATCCAATTTGCTGAGAAACCCAAGGGTGCTGATCTCAAAGCAATGGCAAGTTTATTAATCTTTGAATGAGTTATGCTTCATTCAGTTTCCCGGTTAGCATATGAAATTATTAAGCAATGAGGCTGCTCGATCAGTTTAAGAACCAACCCTACTTAAATCCACATGCCACAATTTCAGTGCTAAGATATGCACCATCACTGTATTGCTTACGAAATGTTTGGTAGAAGACGAGGACTAATTCACGATTATATATGCCTATTTCTAGATACTAGAGGCTATCACTATCTGTTAGTCCAGTCTTCTGCTTCTCTCGTTGTTAGACTAATTTTACTTTGCAGTACTGTCTAGATATTTAGAACCCTTTCGACAAATGATATTAGTTTCCTTGACGTTGCAGAGAGTAGATACCACTCTCCTAGGGCTGTCTCCTCAAGATGCTGCAAATGCTCCTTACATCGCTTCAATGGGAGTCTATGTATTTAGGACAGAGATCTTGCTAAAGCTTCTGAGGTGGAGATACCCTACGTCCAATGACTTCGGATCAGAAATCATTCCCGCAGCCGTGATGGAGCATGACGTCCAAGTAAGAAAATACTCTAGAGCTTCGATATTCTTCCATAAAAGATAAAACTTGCTCTGCTCTTGATCCACAAGGAGTGGTTGGTGTTGGATTCACAGCACCTTACTCTGAACCTTTCCCTTTTCGTTCTTAAATTTATGTTTTACTCTTTGCATGCATTGTACTGTATTACTAAGTGATGAGGTGCTTTAATTCTGATGATCTTATTTTGTCAGGCATATATGTTCAGAGACTATTGGGAGGACATTGGAACGCTAAAATGTTTCTTTGATGCTAACTTGGCCCTTACAGACAAGGTCAATTTCACCATTTTTGCTTCTCATATCCCTTTTTGTTCCCCATTTTTGGAACTGATTCAACAAATCTATGTCATGAAATGTAGCGGTCGGCAAGTAACTTTTTCTTATTTTTCAACTACTTATCTCCTATTTAATTTGGTTCTAACACTCCTAAGTTACTTATCCTTTTTACAGTCTCCAAAATTCGAATTTTATGATCCAAAGACACCTTTTTACACGTCCCCTCGGTTCTTACCACCAACCAAAATTGACAAATGCCAGGTGCACTACTTTTCTAGCGATTTTTACCTTATCTTTTCTCCTTTGAAGTGTCTTGCATCTGAGGTTAATTTCAGTTTTTTTGGGTTTTGCAGATTAAGGAGTCAATAATCTCACATGGATGTTTCTTGAGAGAATGTAGAGTTGAACACTCGATTGTGGGTGAACGTTCACGCTTGGACTCTGGCGTTGAGCTTAAGGTTGGAATATAATACCCCCTTAAATACCTATTTTTAACACAACGAAGCCAACTTACAAGTAGATAGATAAAAGAAGATCAGATCAGTGGTTCTCTTTCGAAGAATTTAAGAAAATGCAAAACGGCTTCACTCTCTCTGTAATTCCTTCTTGCAGGATACCTTGATGATGGGGGCAGACTACTATCAAACAGAATCCGAAATCGCATCTCTGTTGGCAGAGGGTAAGGTTCCAATCGGCATTGGAAGGAATACAAAAATAAGGTAAGTGCTTGACCGAAAGAAAACTCATATAAGTTTCAACGGGGAGTTAGTGAATCGCCTTCTGACAAACTATTCCATCCTCTCTTGTTGTCTTAATGCGAAGAAATTGCATCATCGACAAGAACGCAAAGATCGGCGCAGATGTGGTCATCAGGAACAAAGATGTGCGTAAAATCCTTATCCATGCTTGTGATCTGCTTAACCATTTCTATTTCTCCTCTCTCTCTTTGGGGATCAATTCATTTTTAAACGATATGCCATGTCTCAGGGCGTCCAAGAAGCAGACCGACCAGAGGAAGGATTTTACATCCGGTCTGGGATCACCGTCATATTAGAGAAGGCGACAATCGAAAATGGCACGTTTATATAGGTGGACTTTGAAGCTGCCATGCCAAGGAGGTTTTGGAGGAGACAGTTCACTGGAAGGTGATCAAAGCCCGACACTCTGTTCCAGCATGTATGATGGAAAAGCTTCCAACGAACTTTGAGCGTAAAGAAAAAGGAAGCATAAAAGGGGGGCTGGGCTGATGGCTGAGGACAGTTCGAGGCTGCACAGCTGCTTGCTTTTCTTCTTCCCTTGTAGAGAATTCCTTTTTCAACAACTTTTTTAAGTGTCTCAACTGAAGCTTTTATTAAACTCTACTTACTGTAATAAATAATGTTATTATCTATCTTTGTATTTGGACAATATCGGCCCAATCTCAACCCGATTTTGGCTCTACATTAGTCTGCAGCAGTAATATTATCGTTACACGATGGGTACTCTCACGTGTTCTTCAAATTTTATCCTAATTAATGAGGATTTCATCCTTGTTAATGATAAATTCTATCTACATTTAATAAAGGTCTCGTCGGTACTATGTCATCGCCAAGGAGTCCCGTCAACGTCGGATATTTAGTTTCATTACTCTACAACACCTGATATAAGTATGCATGTAATAAGATCTCTCATTTTTTTATATAAACTAATTCTGTCGAGAATTAATGTATATTTTTTTTCAGTCTATCGATAATTAATCATTGTCAGAGTATTTATAGGTTTCAGTTACCCAAAGAATCTTACTCCCTGTCCCTGCAACATGTTTTGGCCAACTTTTGGAAGAGAATTTGTGGAGGAAGAAGCAATGAAGACAGCTCTCTTGCCATTTTTCAAGCCTTTTAAGCCACAGAACATCAGTTAAACCATCGACTGTTAAGATGTTTACACGCATACTGTAGACTTTTTTCTTAAGCTTCAATTGTTTGAACTTAAGATGTTTTACGTTGAAAATCATATTTTAAATGCATACAAATATTAGTTTTCACTTGTATATAATAAAAAATATATATATATATAATATCTATATAATAAAACAGAATGATTTTTGAAAATGTCTTTTGATTCTACGGCTGAGATGAATTTCAGTGTAAATGAATGACTTAAATCAACTTTCACATTTCACTTTCCCGCTCAGTCTACCCTCTACCTGCGCTCCTCTCTCTCTCTTTCTCTCCCCCATAGCCGCCCAAACTTCTCTCTCTCTCTCTCAGTCACCCGTTCGCGCCACCGCCGTCGCCGTCACCCCGCCACCGCTGCTTGCCCTTTCATAGCCTGCAGTATCGCCCACCGTTGCCTCCCCTCGCATCGCCATCGTCCCTCCCTCCGCCGCTCGCACAGCCGTCGCCCCCACCACCGGCCATAGACCGCACGGTTGCCCCCCCACCCCCGTCGTCGCCCCGATCCGCCAACATCCCCGACTCGCGAGGTTCAGCCATGGCCGCCCTCTTCCTCTATTTTTCTGATATATACATATATATCTGTGTTTGTGCATATATGTATGTGTTTTTATTCACCCATTTTCTCTCTCTCTCTCCCCCATAGCCGCCCAAACTTCACCCGTTCTCTCTCTCTCTCTCTCTCACCCTCCATTTCCGAGCACAGCCAGATTCGGCTACCAGCAGCGGCGGCGGCTTCAGCAACGGAAACGGCGGCTGTGGCTCCCTCCTCTAGCATCCGGAGACCGGCCGCTGTCGAGAGCTCGCGCTTCGTCATGCCTCTCTCTCCAGGTTTCCATCTCTACCTTTCTCCAGTTTTTGTATATGTATTCTGTTTCTGGCTCTGTTTTTTATCTCTGCCAGTGGCTTTGTTTTGCTGCAGCGTTTCAAGTCAGCTATTAGGGCAACTGGAAGCTTTTCGTGCCTTCTGGACCACCGGCACACCCACGGCGAAGAATGGGTTTGTGCCACAACTTAGCTAAAGGCTCTTATTTGCTCTAAATTGGCAATAAGCTTTATATTAAACACTTACATATTGACTGTTGCGCATAATCTTTGGCTCTTGGAATGTTGGTATATCAGCGCATCTTATGGCTGCTCCTTATGCTTCTATTTCATTTTACTGCCTCTTTTTCTACTTTAATTTTCCCTTTTTGTTTTGTGAGCAGCATAACCCTGAACCTGGCATTTAAACTATTGCCAGAAATAGACAATATAACCTTGGTCCATACTTCACATATATTTGGTATGAAATAGTTACTGTTTCAAATACTCGAGGAGCTTGATAAGCATGTATTTGTCTGTATCTTTTTTTCCCTCCCTGCTCTGCTTTTTCCTTTTTATTTTGCTTTTATTCAAAGATATTGAAAGTGAATATCATGGAATGTGGATGAATTTGGTGCCTGATCAGCCATCATTGATTTACGCCATGACATGTTTGAGGTCAGTAATTTTATTTTTAAAAGTATAATTGGATTGACCATGTTATGCTTTGCATGATACAAGGAGACGGGAAGTATAACTCCATTTCTGCTAAACTTAAATGTATGGCGTTGGAAAAAAGATTAATCAGGCAATGCCCAATCTGGACATGGGATGCAGAATAGGTTACACGGAAAATATTTCTATTTTATATCCATTTGTAACAATCTGTTGAGCTATTGAGGATAATTGTCACACTACCGGAGGCATTTCATAATTGCCAGTTTTTTTTCCCATTTCGTTTTTCAATTCTGATTTGTGTTATTTGATTCTGGTTGAATTCAGTTCATTTAGCTTATGGTATCTATCTGTTGCTAGGGTATGGAATTATATGAGGAATGCATATTTGTCCGCTTAATAGATTTCTGTAAATGTCCGCTTATTTGTAGTTAGTTTTAGAAGTTTAGAAGAATATAACATTTACAGTCTTGAATTTTGTGTCATTGTATGGATGGGTGCAGATTTCGTTTTGATGATTTAGTGTCTTCTTCTTCTGCCTCCCAACTCAAGCCGTTGGTTAAGAATTTTAATAAGTCGGAGTCCACTCCTAATTATTCTCAAGGTTACTTTCCCCTCTTTTCTAGGGTTTCTTTTTCTTCGTTTATGATTGATCGTCGTTTACTCTGTTTTCAGTCATATTCGTTTTATTTTCTAATTCAAGCTTATTGTTGGGTCATGTCAATTGTTTGATCAGATTATTCTCTCTTTTTTGTTGCCGGCTGGGGGAGGTTTAGTATTTGAATTTAAAAAAAAAAAAGAAATAATACCCAATGATCGATTATTTCCTTATGAATAGGATTGCAATTTTCGTGGGCATTGTATAATCTTCTTCTTTTTGTTTTTTTAGTTTTTGTCAATTTTGGTTTTTGTATGTGATGTGCCCTACGCTGATGAGATGAGATTATGTTGTTGATGATGCAGAAGAAGATGTGCATTTGGGGGTTGCACATTAGATGTGCAAGGCTGGAAATTATAAGCAAGCTCTGGAGCACTGCAATGCTATTTATGAGAGCAACCCACTGCATTTATATTATCAGGTCTCTTAACCTTTTGCATTTTTAATTAGTTTCCAAAACCCAATTTTCTCTTTTCATGGTGTTGCCTAAGTTCTAGAAAGTGATCAACTTCTTTTCTTCAGTTTATTTTCTATCTTTTTATGCAATGCTTTCTTAATATTCCATTTAGTTTGCTCGGACTACAGTTTCTAATGTAATTTATTGTTCATTCAATAATGAAGAAGGATAAATGAAAATCTTATATGTGCAAGCCATTATGTGGACAGATGTCTATTGTATGGAGAGAGGGAGATGCAGGGTTTAGTAGAGAACTAACTAACAAAAGCAGCAGGCTATTAAGTATCAATTAGCCTCAATTAAGGGAACTATAACTAATGTTGTTGTCAATCTTCAATTTTAACACACAACTACTTCTTAGAATTGAGCCACACTTTAAAAGTGCTATGGAAACATGGCAAATGCTTGGAAGGTAGTGTTATACCTAATATAAGTGTTATTATGCTTCGTACAAATAGGCTGAGTTCTTTTTATTATAAAACGTTAATAAGTATACAATAACTTACTTTTATATTTTGATTTGCAATATTGGTGAACATTATAAATTTTATATATTTGTTTTTTATTTAAGTTTTGTAGAGCATTTTAACATAATATGTACAAATTATAACTACATTTTAATCTTAATATTATTTATACCGTGTCTTTAGGCACTGGTATACGCTAGTATATATATATTGTACCAATTGTAAATTAAGGGTATTATTTTTCTTAGGGGAAAATACTAGAAGAATAGGAACTGCCAAATCTGAATGATCCAAACCAACTGGGTGGAAAAATATGCAGAAGCAGAGAGATGATGGATTCGAGAAATGCAGAGAAACGAGGGAGGAAGCACAAGGCGGTGGAACCGCAACGGGGCGACTAATCTCCGATCAGCACCACCACAAAGGCGGAAACAACCCCGCAATGGCGGCGGAGTCGGCCACCGCCCTCCAAGCCTTCCTCGATCGCATTCCCATCAACTCCATCACCGGCCTCAACAACTCTTCAACCGGTGCTTATATATTCATTCTTATTCGTACAGATATTCATTTATTGGATTTCTGTTCCTAAATCTACCTCTTCAATTTCTTCTTCTTCTTTGCTTTTATTTGCATTGCGAAGTGTTGGATCTTAAAACCAGGGACTGTTTGGGAGATGCAATACGTTTGTTGTACGAGAAGAATGTTTTTGGCGCTGCCATAGCAGACGATGGACTGGAGGAGGAAGAGACCACCATTGGCCGGAGACAAGCCGATCGCTATATTGGATTCATTGATTTTTCTAGAATGGTGCTCTGGTCTCTTCGGGTAACTTTTTTCCAAATTGCTCTAAATTGATCGCCATGACGAACTATGGAAATGGTACTTTTCTTGAATTTTGGAAAATCATGCTGGTCCCCCAAGTGAATGATAACAAGACAAGACAGTTTGCGTGAATGTATTCGCAAAACGTTTTGTATGATCTTTTATAGGTATCTTTCCATGATCTTTTCAACAATTCCAGGCCTCCATGGGGAGAAATATTCAATAATAACTAATACAAAACAATTATACAGTATCGTGTTAGGGTAATATCACAGTTCAATATACGTTGTCATTATTCAAGTATGAACATATGAAAGCGGGTAGTTTTTGATAAATTTTAAAATTAAAATAAAGTTTGTTCTCGCGTCATCTCCGTTGACATGTATTCACAATTGAAGTTAATAATAATGTATGATTAGAACGTGATATCATATTAACATGGTGATGTAACATCAAGTTGTATTGAGTATTTTCTCCTCAAGAGCATAAATTGTGAGTTGTCTGGGATGTTGTTATTAAAAATTGGAGGACTCTAATATTAAACTTACCCTAAACTGATTTCCCAGGAATGTGAGAAAACTGATACTTTGGCGGATGATAAGAACAGCAATGGTTTCTTCTCCATGCTAGAACATAATCCCCATATTGCCAAAATTCAGGTACACTTTTCCTCTTTTGGTTGGAATGATAATTTAACAATATATCCACTACCAAATGCAGAAGCTAGATATGTTCCTTCTAGCAATATGTTGCAATATTAGGAGTAACATCAAAATGCTTCAACGGCCTGTTTGTTCTCTGCTGTTGTGGGAATTTTGTATAACCTGACTTTGAATGTGAATAAATTCACTATCTGCTCTGTATTTTCTTGCCTCTAGCTACCATTATGCTAATTGCTCTCCCGAGCAGGTTGGTGATCTAGCCAAGTCATTCCTTTGGGATCCCTTCCTCCCCGTGCGTTCAAGCGATTCCTTATTCCATGTTCTGTTGCTTCTTTCCAAACATCGGCTACATTTTGTGCCAGTTACCGAACCTTCCAGTACGAGGCTTATTGGCTTTGTCACTCAGGTAGTTCAATCTTATCTGCATGCAGTTCCGTATACGAATCGACTTTAATTGCCCTATCCTATCCCTTGAAAGGACATACAAATGCAAGAAAAGAAGGAATAACTGATAGTATACTTCTGGCAGAATGCAGTTATCTCGCTGCTCCTCCAGTCGTCTGGACTCGAATGGTTCGATAATATTGCAGACATGGGTCTATCAGATATCCGGTTGGTACCTGCAGGTTTATTTCATTACAGAAACTTGGACAAGTCCATCTAGTAGCTGCCATGCACACACTGTTTTAAATCATCTTTTATTGTCTGTCTAGCTTTGAAAATGAGGAGCATGCTGTTTTTGTATATGGAGACCAAAGCATTGCAGAGACAATGCACATCCTGTGGGAAAGCCGAATAGGTGCAGCTGCAGTGATGGAAAGGGGGACTAAGAGACTCATCGGGTCCTTGAGCAACAGTGATCTATATATTTTCCTGGACAACAATGATGTTTTTAACAACAGAAAGTAAATTGTTTTCGATTTTACTCTCTTTACAGCAATTACACTGTAAAGAATTCTAACTCGCAAATCATCTCTGTGTGACCACCCCATTTTGTATGACCGTTCTTTCATTCTTCTAGATTCTTGACTAAAAGTAAGCATGCTCGACTCTATTACAGGAGCCTGACAGCTCAGGAACTTATTCGCATGCAAGGCAAGAAGGCAGATTCTGATCCCAGCATTGAGCAAGACCTCGGGGCTTCTCTTCCAACCGGGGTTCTCAATCTGAGAAACAACAGCCTTCCAAGGATTGATTCGCCGGTAACAATCAGGAAAACTGACACTCTCAAGCAAGCCATGGAGAGGTTGACAATTACAAATTGCAGCTTCTGTTTTATAGTGGATGAATTGAGGCAAGTACAAGGTGTGCTTACTCTCAAGGACATTATCTCTCAGTTTGCTCCACCCTGTATAGATTCCAGGATCAATGGAGGAGGGTTTTTTGACACTGCATTGGAACAGACTGGGTGCCACATTGAAGCAGGAACCATGATCTGTGATCACTGATATGTTCTCCAGCTCTTGACCTTTGCTCTTTCATGGGGCTTTGATCAGTTAAGTGAATGCATTCTTGCGTTTGTGTGTAGAGATAAGGCAAAAAACAGAGACTTATTTCCTGTTACATGAAAGAATATGCATATTGCTTTTGTTTGATCTATCACCACTCACTCTTCTCACTCCTTTTTGCTATAAAGTTCTCATTATAGAATTGTGAAAAACAATCTTTTTTCTAAAAATAATGGTAAGGTTTAGGCAGAAAAATTAATGGTAAGATTATGTTTAAAAATCAAATTGTGTCTCAAATCTTGTGAAATGAGAGACTCGTGCTTTAATAATATCTTATGTCATTTACTATTTTTTATACATTTATTTTTTGTAGGTAAATCTATGTAAATGACCCAAAGCCATTAAATTTTTTTTGGGAAAATTAAAATTATTTTTATTAAATAATAGAAAACATTGTATTAATTAATTTGTTATTCATTTTTATTGAAAAATCACATGCATTATTATATAATACAATTTTTTTAAATTCAATAATACCACAAATTATTATTATCTCAAAATTTTGTTGACAAACGAAAAGTTAAAAGTATAAACAAACTTATAATATGCAAAATTATAAATAGCACACTGATATGCATGTACATGTTAAATTATATCTCCATATATATATTCATTTATAATTGTAAATCTTAAAAAATCATGGGCTCTGCTGGGTCGCCTAACCCTAGACATGCAGCGTGACTCAGACCAACCCATACTTAATTGAACATTGGCAGTCGCTTCACATTTACAATTAAAAGCATTAAACAATATCATCCTTCTATTTCTAGCCATTTTTTTAAAAAATAAGGCTCCATTTTTTTTATTGTTTTTAATTTATTTTTAATTTTTAATTTTCTAAAATAATGAAAACACGTTCTCTTTACTGTTTTTAAAAATATATTTTTGAAAATAAAAAAATTTATAAAAAAAACTCAAAATAACAAAAAGTTATTTTAAATGTTTTCATCTAAAACAAACTTTAAATTCAAAATACATTTATTTATTTATTCATATTTTATTATTGTAATGAAAAAAATATTAAAAAAATCATTAACTTTAAAAAAATATTTTTAATAATATATTAACATTAAATATTTTTAATTTACTGAATAATCAAATTTATTAAATAAAATATTATTAAAAAATTATTTTCAAAATTTCAAAGAGAACACATTTTCTAATTTTTATTTTGAGAAATATGTTTTCAAAATGACAAAGAGAACGCGTTTTCAATTTTCTAAAAACAGATTACCAAAATAGAAAACTGAAAACGAATTCAAAAGTCAAAACTAAAAATTGAAAAGTAAAGAAAACGCAGTCTAAAATTCATAACAACAGTAGCAGCCAAATAAGTAATGAATGAAAACTCTTAACATCATTCTGCAAATGTAATTTTGTATAACTCGAAATTTACGCGAAATTTGAGTTTTAAGTTAAATAATGAGTTTGGGTAAAAATAAATTGACACAAAATTAAGAAGAAAATAATTGTGTTAAATAAATAATAACTCTTGAAATACGTTACATTATTATTAAAAAGGTTAATCATATTACCTATACACATTTAAACATTTAATGTGTATGTGTATCTCGTTTAACTCAAGTAATCTATTTAACTTATAATAAATAAATAAATAAAACATAATTAAAATAATAATATAAAAATAAGATATAACTTTGATGCTGCTTTTGTATTGGCTTTGTAATTGTTAATTTGTTTTATTTTTTATGTTAAATTACATTTTATACTAGAAATATATATATATATATATATATTATAAATTAGTCTTATATAGATTAATTGTGTGACGTGATGTTATTATAAATTAGTCTTATACTGATACAAAAACTAAGGATTTTGACAAGAATAAATGGACAATTTATATTATATTATTAGGGAAAGATCCTTTTATCCATAAAATTATTTATAAATACTTGATCAATAAAAGGTCAGTGACTGTCTTAAATTCTAGTGAAAATATTAATATGCAGAGTTTAATTTAGTCAAAGAAATAGAAAATAAAAAATAAAAATAAATAAATTCGAGATATAAATAAACTCACTCATACATTAAATATAAATAACAAAATTTCCACGAAAATTAAGGAGTAAAAAGACGAAAATGTACAGAGGGGGTCATAAAGCATATTCTTGGAGCGTTGAATCGATTCAATTGAATACATACATGCCAAGCGGGCAGTGGGCATACAAAATTACAAAGCAGCGTTATCAACCACTGTTCAGTTTCGAACCCACGTTTATTCTCTCTCTCTCTCTCTCTCTCCAAATCAGATCTCTCTCTCTCCCTCTCTTCGGTTTTGGTCGCCGACAACCCCTCCCTCGACAATCTCTCGCTGGTTGAACAGTCGTCGGAGGTAAGCTTCACTCGACCCTAATTTAGCAATCGATTGATCTCTTCTCAAGTAAAAATCCCCAATCTCTGCAGTTACAGGTTTATTTCTGCATTTATCTATGCATACATTTACGACGGGGGATTAGCGTTTCTTGATGGATCCGTTTTCTGAAATTCTTTGTATTTTTTAGTATTGGGGTTTTCCGTTTTCCTGGCACACAACAAGAAATGGCAATAAGAAACGGCGTCGAATGGTAATAGTGAAAGAAGAAAAGTAAACAAAACAAGGTCTAAACGATATCTTGATATTTTCTTTGGTGTTTGAACAAATGGAACTTTGATAACCTAGCCCAATAGCAGGATTTCGGGAGTCTGAAAATAAAATCGATTTAGCGAGCTAGATTCCATGCCACTTCATGTCTTCAATTTATTGCTCTATTTTTAGCTACCAACAGAGTAAAACTCACAGAGCATATCCGGTGTTTGTTAGGGGGCTATTCATAACTCTACGCGCTTTGAGTTGATTGAAGACTTTGATTGGATCTGTCAGACCTTGGATCTTGTTTTGAATGGCCGGGGTCGGAGGCAATGGTGCCTCAGCAGCTGCACCTCTAAATCAATGGAGGCATGATGGATGGAAGCTTTTCCAGTACTATTTGGATAAAACTACTCCCCACGCTGTCTATAGATGGATTGGAACGTTTGTTGTGGCATCCCTCTATGCTCTGCGGGTTTTTTACATTGAAGGGTTTTACATTATCACATATGGTGTGGGTATCTATATATTAAATTTGTTGATTGGGTTTTTGTCGCCTCTTGTTGACCCTGAACTGGAGCATTCTGATGGGCCAATATTACCGACAACAGATTCAGATGAATTCAAGCCTTTCATTCGGCGCCTTCCAGAGTTCAAATTCTGGTAATTATATGTTGTTATGTTGCATATGATGTTTGTGGTGACTTTGACCTTTGTGATTTTATTCTGCTATAGAGATCTTTCCTCATTTCTCTACATGTTTAGATATGCTCCTTTAGGAGTTGTTTCTATTTCATTCAGTTTTCAATTTCTTAATCCAGGAACAGTTGTCTTATTTTCTTTCTCTGCCTGAACTATAGCATTTTACTTTTTGGTGGTAATGCATTTAACTTGAGCCAATTTCTGCTATTTTTTGTTCTCTTATTCATCAATTAGTGTTTGCTAGAGCATTGCTCTATTGATACCTTTTATTTTCTGCTTATCTGCTACTTTTTGCTGATTCTTGTTTCTCCCTGCCATTTATTCTTTTATCCTAACTTGCATTTTTTTATATGGTTCCTGTTATTTCTGTCATGCTACATCATCTGGTCATTGCCCCTGCCCTTCCTTGATTTGGGTCTGGAACTGGTGGGGTTAGCTTTTTAGGTGTCCGGTTCAGGGTTGGCAAAAGGGTTCCCTGTCCTATCACCACCTCATGTTCTTGCCACTGCATACACTTAGCTTTGAGCTGAAGGTTTTCTTGACTGTCATGGTCTTGAGGTCTTCTAGGTTTCCAAAATGGATGGATATTTCTTATTTCACTAAACAATGACCAATGACACATATTGTACAATTTTGCAGTTGTCTTTGTTTTTATCTGCTCTCATGCACTTTCTTTTCTATTTTCTGTTGTAAATAGTTTAGAAGTAAGCAGTAGGACAATTGTGGGTCGATCTGGTATTGCACTAGAAAATTTAAGTTTATAAAGAGTCTTTGTTTCATGTTTCTGGCCTACTATGATTACTGCATCATTGCTGCTTTGATGTTATGGCTTGTGCCATCAAAACTGCTGAATTCATTCACATCAAGCAGCATGGGGTGTTCTTGGAAGGCTTGATAATGTCTCCAGCTGCAGTTAGCAACTGCAGCTGGGGTTCATACTTTTGACTCTCTAGTCAGTGTTATCCACACCTCTTGTAGCACTTAACAGGTTTGCTTGACATCTGTCCTCATTGTTTTTTTTTTTTTTGGGGGGGGGGGGGGGTGTCATGACCCAAGGGTCTCTTTTGTAATTTTTTTTAAATTCTTGCAAGTAGCCGTGTAACTAACTGATCTGTTGTGGGGGATGAGGACTGTCATACCTCATGTGTAGGCTGTAACCGCCTATGCATGGCCTATAAAAGGCTTATATGCATGAGGATGGGGATTCATTCATGATAATAACATTGAATTCTTTCCCTCTCATTTCTTTCTCTTAATTCTCCCTCCAAATTCTCTCTCTCTTTCCCTCCCTTTTCCCTTTCTCTTTATCTCTTAAACATTGGAAATTCAAGTCTAAATCCAGAGACTTGACAATTGGTATTAGAGCTAGTTGTCCTATGCTGTGACTCTGAATTAGTGGTTGATCATTGGAGGCGACTTGGACGACGGAATTCGGAATGGCTAAGGGAACACAAACGAAGCAACTGGAGAATAGGATGGAAGCGATGGAGTTCGGTCTGACACAAACGCAAGAAGCAGTGACTCAGAGCCGAGAGGAGGTTTGATCCATTAGAGAAGAATTGCGGGAAGACATGGCGGCTTCCCGAGAAGGTGTGATGAGAGAATTGGCCCGGCAAAGGGAGTCAATGGAGCAACGGATTAGCAGTGTGATCAACATGTTGTCCGTGCTTCCTCAATTCAGGCTACCTCCTGAATTTCCTTCCCGATCAGCACCAGAGATGGGAACTTTGGGGCAGGGGATACTTCCTAGGTCTCCAGGAGCGAGAGAGGTTGATAATGTACACATTGAGGAGATATGCGATCAAGTAAAGGATCTTAATTCCCCTAGAGTTAATCATGGGCTCGTACCGAGGCTGGAGGTACCTCTGTTTGAAGGATTTAAACCAAGATGGTGGATCCGGAGGTGTAATAGATACTTCTAATTTTACAGTATCCTTGAGAATTAGCGGATCACGTTAGCTTCGGCTTATCTTAAAGACGTAGCCAATTGTTGGTGCCAAGGTTGGTCGAGATTTAGAGGTATGGGGGCGAGATGGATAGACTTTGCAGAAGAGATGTGTGTGAGGTTTGGGGAGAGAAATATGGCTGATGTAATTGAAGAATTTAATAAGTTGAGGTAGGAGGGAAATGTAACTGAGTACCAAGAGAAGTTTGAGGAGTTGGGATCACTCATGTGGAGTGCTTAACCCACTTAACCGACCAATACTTCGTGTCCTGCTTTATCAGTGGCCTCAAAGACGAATTAAAATCAATGGTGAAGATGATGATGCCAGCCACGATGAGGGAGGCAGCAGAAAAGGCAAGGCTTCAAGAGCTGACGCTTGAAGCCATTTTTAAAAGGAACAAGTCCTTGGCTAAGTCGTCTACTGTGGGAGAGCCCTTCAGTGGGGGTAATTCGAAGGCTATGGTGCCAGTAGTCACCATAGGGGGTCAAAAAGGGGGATTCCATGTAGGGGCAAACAAGAGCACCACTCTAGACCAGAGGAGGATGCTAGGATTATGTTTCAGGTGTGGGGAGAAATATAGCCCAGGAGATAATTGTTTAAGATGGAAGGTGGAGAAGGGAATGAAGAAGAAGAGTCGGATATGGTGGAAGAAGAAGACGAGGAGAAAGAAGAGCATCCATCAGAAACACTGGAGGAAGAACAAGGACCAGAAGGTGGGGAGATCTCCTTCCACGCCCTGAAAGAGGGACCAATGGGAAAGTTCATAAAGTCATGGGCCAGCTGGGGAAAAAGAAATTCATGGTACTAATAAATAGTGGTAGTACCCATAGTTTCCTCAACGAAGCTACAACCAAGGAATTGGGATGTAAGTTGACCCACACTAACCCCTTGACAATAACTATATCCAACAGGCATAAGATGTATAGTCACTGCAAATGTGCGGGTTTCACTTGGATGATGCAGGGTAACGAGTTTAAAGGTGATCTGAGGATCTTAGAGCTGGGCGGTTGTGATATTGTACTAGGGGTGGATTGGATGAGGATGGTTAGCCCCTTAACCTTCGATTTCAACAAGCTAGAAGTCACATTAAAAATAGGCTGCAAACGGTTAACCTTGGTGGGAAGTTTGGAACAAGGGGAGTGCAAAATGATCAAGGGAGACAAGCTACAGAAGTTGTTGATAAAGAAAAGGGGACATATATCTCAATTATACTCAATACATGTCATCGAAGGAGAAGGAGCAGGTCAAACAGAGGAGTACCTACCAGAAAAGAAGGAAGCATCCCACGCCACCCAACAAGATGTAACTACTTTAGATAGCTTGCATGTACTAATGGAAAACTTTAAGGACCTCTTCCAAGAACCTAACTCCCTACCACCCCAAAGGCCTTTGGATCATGCTATACCCCTTAAATCTCATACCACCCCAGTTAATATTAGAGCCTATCGATACTCTCCTACATAAAAGGTAGAGATTGAAAAACAGATCTCTAGCATGCTAGCCACTTCGTTTATACAACCTAGCCAAAGTTCCTTTGCATCCCCTGTTTTATTGGTTAAAAAGAAGGATGGGACTTGGAGATTTTGTGTGGATTACCGCCAACTCAACTCACACACCATCAAAAACAAATTTCCCATTCCCCTCATTGATGATCTACTAGACGAATTGGCCGAGGCCAAGGTTTTTCTAAGCTGGACCTGAGATTCGGATACCATCAGATCTGGATGAAACCAGCAAACATCCCAAAAACTGCATTTCGCACTCAATAGGGACTCTATGAATTTGTTGTTATGCCCTTTGGGCTTACCAATGCCCCAGCCACATTCCAAGCCCTTATGAACCAGATATTTGCTCCCTATCTTCGAAAATTTATTTTAGTCTTCTTTGATGATATCCTCATATATAGCCCAAACCAAGACCAACACCTAAACCACCTTAAAACCGCATTTGAGGTCCTTAGAGCTAACCATTTGTATGTCAAGCTATCCAAATGTATTTTTGCCAAAAATGAGATAAGCTACTTGGGGCACATAATTTCAGGAGAAGGAGTCAAAACCGATCCCAACAAAGTCACAGCAATGGTGAAGTGGCCTAGACCCCAAATAGTGAGAGAATTAAGGGGATTCTTGAGATTAACAGGTTACTATCGCAAGTTCATCAAGCACTACGGATTGATTAGCAAACCCTTGACGAATTTGCTCAAGAAGGAAAGATTTTGCTGGAACCCCCAAGTAGAAGCAACATTCTTAAATCTAAAGAATGCTATGACACAAGCCCCTGTATTAGCCCTGCCAGACTTCAACAAACAATTTGTGGTGGAGACTGGTGCATGTGAAAAGGGGGTTGGGGCAGCCTTAACGCAAGAAGGGAGACCTATCGCGTACATAAGCCAAACTTTGGGGCCTAAGCACTAGGGATGGAGTGTATATGATAAAGAGTTGTTGGCAGTGTTGAAGGCAGTGGATAAATGGAGAGACTATCTAGAGAGCAATCTATTTATAATCAAGACAGACCATGAGAGCCTAAGATTTTTCTCCCAACAGAGGCTACAATCTCAGTTACAAAGAAAAGGGGTGTCTAAACTAATGGGGTTGGACTACACTATCATTTATCGGAAGGGTAAAGAAAATGTAGTAGCTAACGCACTGTCCAGGAGAGAAGTCAAAGAAAATGAGGGCTATTGTTATGGAATAATTGCAATAGTATCGGAATGGGTAAAGGAGGTGAAGCAGAGTTATGAAAACACAGGGTGGGTGTAGTCCCTCTTAACCAAATTGATGGTGCAAACAGGGGAAGAAAAAGGCTACTCCCTATCAAATGGCCTCCTCAGATTCCAAGGACGCCTAGTGATAGGGGATGACAGGGAGTTGAAGATGAAGATTCTGGAATCCCTACACTGCTCACCCCTAGGGGGTCACTTAGGTATCTGGGCTACCTATCACAAAATAAGTCAATTGTTCTTTTGGTCGAGGCAAAAGAAGGATGTAGTAGATTTTGTACTAGCATGTGAACACATGTCAGCAGTGCAAACATGAGCAAGTACCCTACCTGGGCCTACTACAACCTTTGGGAGTATCGAAGCAAGCATGGGAAGATATCTCCATGGACTTTGTGGAGGGCCTACCCAAGTCCGAAGGTAAGGATGTAATACTAGTGATCGTTGACAGATTGACAAAGTTTGGGCACTTCCTCAGTCTAACTCACCCTTTTTCGGCACAAGAAGTGGCCTAGGTGTTCCTCAGTGGTCAAATTGCATGGAGTTCCAAAGACCATTGTGTCCGACAGGAATGGGATCTTTACCAGCCATTTCTGGCAGGAACTCTTCAAGAAATTTGGAGTAGGACTGCACCTGTCAATTGTTTACCACCCTCAATCCGATGGTCAAACGGAGAGGATGAATCAATGCCTAGAAACCTATTTGAAGTGCATGTGCTTCACCAAACCAAAGAGCTAGATCAAATGGTTACCACTGGCCCAATGCTGGTATAACTCCTATTTCCACAGCACAATCAAGAGAAGCCCTTTCGAAGCAATGTTTGGATACAAGCCACCTCTCCTACTGGCTATAGCAAGTGGGTCATCTAATCTAGCGACGGTGGAGTACTACTTACAGCAGAGATAGGAAATGCTATCGACCCTAAAAATGGAGCTAACTAATGCCCAAAACCAAATGAAGCAGGTTGCAGACAGAAAAAGGAGTGATAGAGAACTTGAGGTGGGGGACAAGGTGTTTTTGAAAGTGAAAAGATTCCTGCAACAACCCTTCACGACCACTCCAATATTCAAGCTCAATCCCAAATATTTTGGGTCCTATGTCATAGAAGCTAAAGTAGGGAAGGTAGCTTACAAATTGAAACTACCAGAAGGGATACAGGTGCATCCCGTGTTCCATGTGTCTCTACTAAAGAGGTCCATCGAACCAGGAGCACCCACAAGTCAGCAGCTACCAGAGGTCGAAGATGAATTGGAGGAGTAGAGAGAGCCCTGGGCTATACTAGACTAGAGGGTGGTTTACCAAGGCACAACTCCTCTCATCCAAGTTTTGGTCCAGTGGTCACACCTTCAACT
The DNA here is from genome assembly GCF_014633365.1 of Diospyros lotus. Taxonomy (NCBI): domain Eukaryota; kingdom Viridiplantae; phylum Streptophyta; class Magnoliopsida; order Ericales; family Ebenaceae; genus Diospyros; species Diospyros lotus. The sequence continues at coordinate 39,341,383 of NC_068338.1, read as the reverse complement.
AGACCATACCACTTGGGAATACCTATCCGAATTACTAAAAAAGTTCCCCAAAACGGCAAGCCTACTTTGAAGATTTCTTGAGGACAAGAATGCTATTGAAGGGCAGAGGAGTGTCATGACCCAAGGGTCTTTTTTATAATTTTTTAAAATTCTTGCAAGTAGTCGTGTAACTAACTAATCTGTTGTGGGGTTTGAGGACTGTCATACCTCACGTGTAAGCTGTAACCGCCTATGCATGGCCTATAAAAGGCTTATATGCATGAGGATGGGGATTCATTCATGATAATAACATTGAATTCTTTCCCTCTCATTTCTTTCTCTTAATTCTCCCTCCAAATTCTCTCTCTCTTTCCCTCCCTTTTCCCTTTCACTTTATCTCTTAAACATTGGAAATTCAAGTCTCGATCCAGTGACTTGACAAAGGGAGTGGGAGGTTTCAATCTTTATGCTTCCAAATTTTACTTAAGATGTGGTTTATCAAGAGAATTTTGCCCTCAACCTGTTATCCGTGTGTTCTACACGTTTGTCACGACATAGATAATAGTTAGACATGACTTTCCACAAATGCATGTTTTATGCTCAGTAGGTTTGCACTAGCCATCAAACCAGTTAAGTTTTCTGTTCCTTAGTGTTCAATGGTTCATGCAGTGCCACTTGATAGATTACTGTAACAGTACTTTATGTACATTTGATGGGTAAGTTTTGATTTAAAAAGATGGTTGAAGCTGTGCTTATATAAGAAAATGGTTTGCAGTATTTCTTTAATTTTTAGTTTGTTTATTATGTACATTACATGTGTATTTTTCACCATAAAAGTAACCAAATTGGCAGCTAGGTGGTTTCAAACCAACCAAACATAATGCCTGGGCTCAAGTCTTGTTGCCAGATTTGTTGGTCGTCTTTAACATAGGACACAAAGAATATAATAAAGGCCAAAATTGTCAAGTCCATATTTTGAGCAAAAGCATCAGTTTCTGCTTTGGAGTTTCAGGAACACCGCAGCTTTGTTTGTTTGTTCATAAATTTTTCCTTCACTATTGTGTCTCTTTTTGGGTGATTGGCTCTTTGCTCTGAATTAATGATTTGTTTTGTTATCTAGGATTCAGTTTTTGTGTAGGACAGATTACAGATGTTTGAACTAGTGATATTGATGTTTCAAGAGAAATCTGCTGGTTCGCATTCTAGCCAGGAGGTTTCTGTGATCTATTAACATGACATTGGACATGTGACTTCAGTTGGTTCTGGCATCTGGTCCCATACGTCAGAACCAGACAATAAGTACATAGAGCCTTTGTAATTGTAGTGATTGCTTCATCAATTATTACTTAGCTCTTATATGAAGGACATTAAGTACAGATTGTTTTCCTAAGTAGACCAATAATATAAATATCCCTGCGTAGAATCCTTTTTATTTGTTAACTCAACTAGCTGTCAGCTCATATGGTTCACAGGGTTGTGCATCAACAGCTCCCAGGAATTTGGCTGTGTTAACTTGTATGTTTTTTCTTTTTGGCCAGTTGATGAAGTGCAGACCATTTGATTGATACAACTAAATCTCATCTGAAATGAGACTTTTTCTTGTGGCAACTGAACTAGGTTGTTTCTCATTGTGTGCAAGCATGGAGGATAATTTTCTTCTTTCCTCTTACATGGTTATAGGTACTCCATCACCAAGGCCTTCTGTGTAGCATTTGTCATGACCTTCTTCTCCATGTTTGATGTCCCTGTATTTTGGCCTATATTACTGTGCTACTGGATCGTTCTGTTTATCCTCACAATGAAGCGCCAAATCGTGCACATGATCAAATACAGATACATCCCATTCAGTATTGGGAAGCAGGTGAACTTTCAATTTCTTTTCCCATGTCTGCTGCTAGTACTGTTGTCAATTTTTGTTAGGTTGCAACCGTACATTCTCCATTAGTTATTTCTGATCTGGTTTTAAACTTTTCTCTGCTTTCCCTTTTCTTTTGACAGAAGTACAGCCGCAAGAAATCTTCTGCAAGTAGCAGTGGCTCCCGAGCAGACTGAAGCTTTTGCTGCCTTTGTAACTAGACTTAATGTGAAGGTTGCGGGGAGAAAACAAAACAGTTGAAACTTTCATTTCTTTAGTTTTATTGTAAGCAATGTGTAATTTACCTAATTATGTATTCTACACCAAGTAGTTGCGAACATATAGTAAAGTTTATCCTCACTTCTTTTCCTACCATAATGTTGTATACATAGTAAAATTTGTTTATACGCATCCTATGATAACATGACATGACATGATTCTGTTTTGCAGTGGCTGGCAATTTTAATTGGCTTGAATTTAGCAGAAATATCTCTCTAAGTGTTGCAGTGGCATAAAAAGGTTTTTAAAGACTCGATTCAACTGGAAGTTCATGCCAAATTTCAGGTATATTAATTGAACGAATTGATTGCCTATAGAAGATTTAGTACGATGAGATCCCACCCACCTAGTGAAATTAGAACGTGTGATTAATGCTGCTGTTGTTTGTGGTATGGTCAGATCTGTCACGTTTGAAAATCTAGAGAATTTCTTCTGTTCATTTTGTTTACAACTTCTAAATATCACCTGAAATTTGGTTAATTCATTTTGATGTGTTATAGATGAATATTAGTAAGTAGTAACATCTTTCTAGGTTGGCGTACTTCTAATATTTGTCCTCTTTAGTTCCTTTTTTTTTTTTTTCTTCTTCTAAAAATGTATATGTTACTTCTTTTTCCCACTCATTGGCATTGGCCTCCGTGATTGTTAAACTTTGTAATTATTTTAGAAACCAATGTGTTGTAGCTTCTTTTTTTTTTTTTTACTTTTTGTTGAAGTGTATGTGTTGCTATATTTTGAAATCTAGTAATTTTAATATATGCTTTGATATTTTTAGATACGCTAGACTAATAGATACTCTATGGCACAGTGAACAAACAAGTTTTAGAATTAAGAACAAAACTAAAAAGAATTTTGTGAAAAGCTCTTGTGTGCATAATGTGGGTTATAAAATACAAATTTATGTGGTTTAAGTATACCAAGTCAAAGTGGGATGTTTAGAGCCTCGTTGGTATTGTTTGTTTCACAATATAACGTTGTGTGTTGTGTTTTTATTGTTGCTCCAAGTTTGTTGATAGATAAAAACTTACTTTGGTAGTTGAATGTGGATTGCATAGTTAACATTTTACTGAACTATTTTTAAACTAACATTTCATTTGAAACAACCAAAGGAAAGTTATAAACAAAAAAGTCCATAATGGAAGCTGAACATTTAAAAAAATGACATAGAAATGTGTTAAAAATTGTTTTCCAATTTGAACTACTTTACATTCAAATAAATAGCCTAAATTATTATTCATCCATATGATAAATAAACAAATGAAGTGCGTTTAATTAAAAATGAATTATTTTATAAATAAAAGTAGTATAAAATAACTAATTAATTAAAATTTTTATAAGAATAACTAATTAATAAAAGTAGTATAAAATTTTTATAAGAATTAATTAAAAATAGGGAGTTATGAAAAATTACATAATTGTGAAGAGAAAGATATTATAAAAGTATAAGAAAATGGTCGGTTCACCATAAAGTTATTTTGCTCTTTTAACTTAAAAAAATAAAATAGTGTCAAAATAGGGCTTAAGCGTCTTATTGCTGCTGTTGTTTTTGAAAAATCTAAAAATCCCATTTTTGTAAAACTAATTATAAAAGTTTTAACTTGAATTGTGTGAAAATGATTTTGTACATTGATTAAAAATATGCTACAGCATAATTATGTCCTATACCACTTATGGTGTCATTTATTCTTTCCAACAACCACATCTTCCCTTCTTTAAAAGTCTAGACCCATTTAGGGTGCCGTGTTGAGCCCATCCCCTAGATTTTTATTTTTTTGGTCCCGGTTCCCACTATATTTTTGAGTCGTTTCAACAATAATACGCAGCGAAATTGCATCATTGCCTGCTTTTCAGTGTTTTCTTTAATCTCATTTTAAAAGTGTTGGGACTACAAAAATTCTAACATTATCTATTATTTTTAATCCTCGTTTGTTTAACATTTGAATTATTTGATCTAATAAGATTCGGGTGATATTTCTGTTTATGTTTTTTATTAATTAATTTATTCATTAAAGTAATATTTATTAATTAAAATATAATATAAAAAAAACAATCTTAAATAAATTTATTTAATATTTTACAGATAAATATAAATTACTCATATACCGTTATATAAAATCCTCACTCATTTCTGTTCACATGTTCATATTTTTTCTCGCCACCAAATTTTTCTTCGTTTATCAATTTCTTCATCTTCTTCCTCATCGTCTTCCCCTTCACTTTGTCCCCTTACTTCGCCAATCTTTTCCCTTCGCTTCACCTATACCATTTGACAACGCTAATCTTCTCCTTTGGCTTCATCGTCCAGCCACTCTTCTTTCAAGCTTTTAAATCTTCTTTCCCCTTTCTTTTCCTCTTTGATTTTTTAAATTATTCTATTTAATTTTATATTTTATTATCTAATATGAAAATATATTTTGATAATTTTTAATAATAAAAATATTTTATTTTATTATTATAATTCCATCAATAATTATTTCTAAATTTTTTAAAATATAAAATACTTTTTTATTTTTATTTTTTAACAATTCACATTAATTACAGAACACTATTTTAATCATAAATTTATTATCAATGTTAAGATATAATTTGAATGAATTTAGTAATTGAGATATTTTGATAAAAAATCTTTATCTAGATATTTATTATATATATATTTAACAAATATATATAAAAAATATAATTCTCAATTATTTTAAAAAATTTAAAAAACAATTTGATATAAATTTTAAAATATTTCTCAATCTTATCTTAACTATTCCATATCTTATACCAAAAAACATTCCGATCTTGTCTTGATACTCGCTTATTTTACTCATTTTAATAAACACTATCTCAGTTAATGACTTTATTATTCTTTCTCAACCGAATATATATATATATATATATATCCTTTTGTGATTTGCACATGATAAATGATTTTTTACAATCTGCAACAGATTTAGTTTTTAAAAAATAACAGAATAATGAAAAATAAGCACCATTAGGTTTCAACACTAATATCTAATGTGATTCAAACATTTTTGGGCCGAAGTACAGTGTAAAGCGCGAACACACTATATATAATTATATATTTCATCGAAGGTCCAGGTTTGTGTGCTTTTCGTGCAGTGAGGGATAAAGCATAAACTAGAAGAGGGATTGCAGTTGTGTTCGAATCCATGAATGGGAAAAAGGCAAATAAAAGAAAATGAAGACAAACAGTCTATAATTAGTTCAAGAAGAAGTGAGAGTAAGATCTTACAATAGGGTGTCCAAAAACTCGCTTATGGTAACGTATTTCTGGTTTGGATACAGCCTTGTCCCATCCACGCCACCAGGTGACTCCGTATCAAAGTATGTTTGGTCTCCTTTCACAAAAGCACAATATATGAAAACCATGTCCAAGTTTTCTGGATAGGGAGTCTCTGGAAAGCAACAAGCAAGCTCATCTTAGTACACAAGCCTTGGAACTAATTTCCAAGAATTAGGTAAAAGAAGAAAACTAGAGTTTGTGACTAGGCCAACAAAGTTACAAAATGAAAATTTGGTACAGCATAATTTGTGAGCTATTGCCCCTGCCCATTCAGTTTAACCTATTCACATTTGAAAAGTATTGACTGCAAGTTTTGTATCAATGGCCTAAAATAAAAAAATAAAAAAAAGGAACATAAAATAAAGAAAAGAATGGCAGTTTCTTCTTTGTAAATTAAACTAACAGTTGTCTTTTCTCTACATAAATTGAGAGTTTCCATAATTGAATGGCTGTAGTTAGTAGTCTGCACAGAGTCTGTTGTCAAAACAGAATGTTCAGCATTCACAGATAGTTGTCCAAAGAAAGTAGGAGTGAGATACCAACCAGACCAACCCCAAGCAGTGAGAAAATGTGCAGTCAAGATCTTTTAAATCAATCCTGTGCAGTTACCATCCTGTATTTCTGAATAGCATGTAGAAAAACCATATAAAAATGGACAAACTCTGCCCTTTTGTTTTTTGGTTGAGAAGATCTTTTAAATCAATGGAGATATTTTCTCAAGTCTTAAATACTATTGATAGAAAAGCTAGTAGAGCATCATTTTTTTGTCATAATTTGTTGTAAAACTACTTTCGTGTAAAGTATGGGAGGATAAGGCTATGTAAAAAGACCACACTTTCTCGAGTATTGTAAAATGGAAACTCTCATGCACTAGAAATACCCAATTTTTATTTTTTTTATTAGTTTTAGGGTTTTAGTTCTAAGTAAAAGTTGATACCTGTGTGGACAGTAGGTGTGAATCATCCGACCTACTTACAAACCTTTAATTTTCTTGAGAAGTTCCTCTTCTGAGACAAAGATCTTCTCAAGCTTCTTCCCAATCTTATTCTGCCAAACATCGACCAGCTCATTCATGGAATAAACATTTCCCTGGGGCCTCAGGTGGACAACTTTATTCAGTGTTCGTGGATCATCAGCCGCATTGATGGTAAAGGCAGCAACATCGCTTTCCTTCATGAAAACACCTGCACCAGATCAAATAAAAAGGAATTAAGTTCCAAAAATGAAATGAAGATGAGATAACTGAGGATTAAAGAGACCTTTAACATTTCCATCTCCAAATATCATCACTTTGTCTCTAGGAGGAGTCTTTAAGCCTGGTTGAACTAGTGATGGAAGTAAGTAGCTCGCGAAGAAGTTACAGCATATGCAGGTGTAGGGAATGCCTTCAGCTTCTACAATGCGCCGAATTTCCGCTTTCCTTGCATAGAAATTGTAGTCCAAGCCAGATATTCTAGTTTTATCTGGATCTGTTCCAAATTCAGATGGAATGAATCTCTGCAACAATTGACACGGATAGTTGCCTCACTCGCCAGAAACATCAATAGTGCACAATTGGGCACTTCCATTGCATCCAATATAAATGTTTCTGTCCTTAAAACTAATAGCTTCAAATACAGAATTCAAATTATTTCTAGAACTCTCTTCATATTCCAATGCAAACATGAATACATAACATGACCACTTCATAAGAAGGTTAACCAAAAATGATCGGGAACATTATTTGGATCTTGTGTAAAACCAAAAAAAATGCTATGTTCTGAACTAGGATATATAAATATGATGGCATTCCAAAGGATATAAATAGCAATAGATAGAAATAACCGGAGGTCCAGAATGGCAAGGTTAAGGCTTGTGATTGTTGTTGTTATCGTGCATTTTGTACTAGGAATGATATATTTTTGTTGCAGGGACGCTCTTAAGTCAAAACAGAAAAGCACTTCGACTGTTCCTTATCACACTTGGGGAAGTACAATTCTCTTATGCTACAGTAGCTCCTAAACTTCAATCAACGAAAAAATTCTAATTACAATCCATTCACAGAGCAAGAACAAGATCAGATTAGCATGCTGACCTTGACACCGCCGGCTTCCTTTATAGCAGCAATGAGAGGCTTCTGGTCGAGCACCTGCCTAGACGCAACGGCGCAAATGACGACGTCGACTTGCCGGACAGCTTCGACGAGCGAAATTTGATCTTCTAGCGATCCCTGAGATTCAAGAATTGAGGAAAACTGAAAGTATAGGAAGAAGAGAGATGGTGAAATTGCAGAGATGTGTAAGGGTGAGAGAACTGGGGACGGGACCTTGAGGAGAACGGCGCCGGAAGTGGATAGGACTTGGAGCTTGCTGGATTTGTGAGGATCGGAGAAGGCGGAGTCTCGGACAAGGGCGAAGGTGGGATGGGCGGCTTCGAGGCTGGCTTTGGCTAATTCGAACCCTAGACGTCCGCTCGCTCCCACTATCAGTATCCTGGTCTTCTTCTCCTCCATCGTTTCTAATTTTCAACTCTTTTCTGCTCCGGCTGCTTTCTCAAGTAGGCTTTTAAAGGTTTTTTTTTTCCCGAAAGTTTTTTTTTATTTAATTATTATTATTTTTTAAAAAATAAAATATATTTATTACATTCATACTAATTAATAAAAAATAAACGATGTTTTGTAATAGTTTATTAATTAATAAAATTATTTTTAAATTAAAAATAAGCTTGAACAGTAATTAACATTTCGTCAATAAAATTATAAAATATCTATATAAAAAAATGTGTAATCACCATTTTTTTTTCCCTTGGCTAATAAATAGGCTACAGGGCAGAAACACGCACCTTCAAGTGCGAGTTAACACATTTTTTTTAATTATTTTTATTAAAAATATAATAGAAATTTCGGACTTTCTTTATGTTAGATTCTCTAATCAATTAAAATGTGCTAATCACAAAACTGTAGCTAAACACCAAATAAAGCTTTGGCAAGTGACATCTCTAACTATGAAGGAAAATATTATATTTATGAATAATTTCTTTAAATAATTTTCAAAAAATTACAATAATTTAATAATAATAATAATAAATTTATTATAAAGCTAAACAAATTTTTTTTATATCATATTAATGTATAAAAATTATTTAATGTACCAGTAATATCAAATATGCGTATATATTGGAGTGCATAACATGTGAGAGAATAAATTATATTTTATTTTTAAATTTATGAATACTATAAATCACAATATGTATACTATATACTTGACAACATGCATGTTACATTAAATAATTTCTGTCAAGAGTTTAAGCAAAGGGATCGTTTACATTATTGATGGTACCAAACAGGTATTTTCTCTTGCATGTCAAGAAGATATTTGGAGCCCACTGTGTTAGTTATGGGCTCAAGTTTCTCTTCCATTGTTTGATAACACACTGTATAAGACCGATATTTTCTGTTCCATGCTTCAGATGTTACCCGCTACTATTAATGGGCCATCTGATGAAGCCCATGATGTTAGCCGCTAGCTGGACTGGTGGGCCTGGCAGGAAAACCCCGCGAGCCCAATATTATTCAGCATTTTAAACGGCTAGAAAACTGAAAAGGTGTGATTATGTCGAGAGTAACGGCTCCCTGTGAATAGCACTTCAAGTGTTTGAATTTGGAAACAGAACAGGCGAGAAAACCCACCGCCAAAGGCGTCGCTTCTCATCAACTATGGAATTTAAGTTGCAGAGATAAGAGGCCTTTCTCTCTATGACCCTCTTCTGTCAACCCCTTCGAATCTCTCTCTGCTTCTTCTTCTTCTATCATCATCAATCCATCAACATTTGCCCTAGCCAGAGGCCCCTGTTCTTCAAGGTCCGTTTCTCATCTTTTAACTTCTTTCTCTCAAATTCTCTTTTCTTTTTTCCTTTCTAGAAACTATCCTTCTTCCGATTTGGGTTTGTGGATTTGTTTAATGATCTGTCATCTTTTACTTGATTTATAGGCCTTTTCTTGAAGAGTTTCAATAATTTCCGAATAGATCTAATTCCAGAATCAACAGAACCAGATTTATCTTTTAGCGAATTCCTGGTATAGATTTTCCCCTTTGTTAATGAAATTCAACCTGTCTTGAATTTGAAAGAACTACCTTTAAATTTATTCATATGCAGGTGATACTTGGCACGGTTGTGAAGATGAATGATCTTATGACAAAATCATTTCTTAGTTACGTCGAATTGAAGAAACAGGCCATGAAAGATCTCGAAGCAGGGCCGGACATCGAGACGGGTCAACTCGACCCGGCTGATGAGCGAAACCTATCGCAGTTCTTCGAAGAAGTGGCTGCAGTCAAGGCTGACATGGAAGAGATCACCAGTCTCCTTCTTGATCTCCAAGACCTAAATAAAGAAACCAAATCCACCCACAGTGCCAAAGTTCTTCGGGGCCTCAGAGACCGAATCAGGTCTGACATGGTCACTGTTCTTCGAAAGGCGAGGATCATCAAGACTAGACTGGAATTGCTTGATCAATCCAATGTGGAAAACCGGAGAATTCACAGAGAAGGAAGCCCCATTGATCGAACAAGAATGTCGGTGACCAATGGTCTGAGAATCAAACTGAGAAACATGATGAACGACTTCCAGTCTTTGAGGAAAAAGATTGGTCCAGAGCATAGAGAACCAGGAGAGGAAGTGATCGAAGAAATGGTGAAAAATGGGGATTTGGAGGGGAAGAAGACGGATTTGGTCATGGAGAATGAGGAAACAGAGAAGTCTCTGAAGGAGATACGGAGGAGTTTGGCTGAGCTCCACCAAATCTTTCTTGACATGGCGGTCCTCGTTGAGACACAGGGCGAAAAGATTAACGATGTTGAAGAGAATGTGGCCATTGGCAGAGCTTATACGGGTAGTGGGACAAAGGAGCTTGTTCAGGCTGGGAAGATGGAGAAGAAGAGGAAGTGGGCATGCTGGATTGGTATTGTATTTCTGGTGCTGTTTCTAGCGTGCCTTGTTTTAGTTTTGACCTGAAACTTTGTTGGGCTTTCCTTTTTTGTTTTCAATTGGGTTGTGTTTGTGAAGGTCTGTTTTTGATTGAGTTCAGTGATCTGTGATGGGTAAGGGTTTTCTGCTCTCTCTTGTAGATGTGATTTTGGGGTGATGTGTTGGATTGTTTGTTCCTGTTATCTTACACTGTGTTTCTGTAATTTGAATAAGGTAATGCAAGTAACTAATGATACTTTGGTCGCTTAATTTCTCACCTGTGATTTGGATTGTGCCTTCCATTGAGATTATCACCATCAATTAAATTTTTCTAGATTTTACTCAATTATGATGATTCGCATAAATTAACGCTTATTTTTTAGACAAATTTTAAATAAATCACAAGATGTGTAAAGATTTCAAGTTAAGTCTTTAATTTACACCTTTCAATAGTTAGGTATATTATTTAATTTTATAAATTTAAAATTTATCATTAATTAACATTTTTAAATAAAAATCTTTGATATTACAACTTGATATTATAACCAATTCAAAATAATTATAAAATAGATATGGGCCAGAAAAATATTTTGAGATTTATCTGGATAAAGATTGAAATATAAATTTTTCACCTAATAAAAACATTAAGAACTAAACAAAAGAAATTTGTTACAAATCAATGTATCTTTAATTTATTAAAAGTGAATTATTTAATCTCTCATAAACGAAGAAGAACTAACAACTAAGGCCAACTCCAATGGGGGCAAAATCTGCTCGCCAAGCTAAAAATTGGGGAGTCAAGACGAGAAAATAAATTCCAACAACAATGCTCGCAATAGCTGTTTTTTCTCATAAAAAATTTGGCAAACTTGAAAAGGCTAGTCATAGTTGATGATTGAAATCTTAGTAGCCCTCCTTACCATTTCTCTTTCTCCCCCCTCCCAAAATAGACATCAAAGCCTATCAAATATGGCAAAGGCAAAATCGGCCGAAGAAGAGACGTTGAAGAAATGGCAACAACAAATCTGGAGGAGACGAGTTGCAGACATTAGATCTAGCATGCTACAGCAACGACGACGAGCAGAACGAGGAGTGGTGACCGCGTCTTCTTCGATGAGTCTCAAACTCGAGCCTAGTTTTTGATTTTGTATATTTTGTATTTATTTTTATATTTGATGAATGATATTATGCGTTTGTGTATTTAGTTATTGATTTATATATTTGATTATTAATTTTGTATATGTGCGCATTTGATTATTTTGTATATTTAATTATAAATTTGTGTATTTAATTATTAATTTTATATATATTTGTATCTAATTTTATGTATTTGATTATAATGTAATTTGTATATTTGATAATAGTAGTGAAAATTATGTAGGATAAAATAAATAGAATTAAAATTTATTAATAAATAAATGAAATAAGGAGTGAAATAGAGTTTAGAATAAGAAGTGTGGTTGAAGTAGACTTAATTTTTTAGATAAATTAGAATAAAAAATAAATTATTTATAATATAATAAACAACAAAATATGAATTATTATTGGAGAATAGACACTTCACATAAAACTTGTTAGTTTCACATACTTGTAAACTGTTGGAGAATATCACAAGGTTGAAACGGTCATTTCCATGATTACAATAAGAGTGCGTTTGATAGAGATGAAAAATGATGGTAGAATTCATTTTTCATTTAAATTTCAGGAAATTCTATCAAACAACTTTTCAATTTCATGGAATTCGAATTTCATTTTAGTTCAAAAAGTAAAAATTTTTTTTGAAATCAAGAAATTGAAATTCCTAGAGATTGGGGTGAGAATTAAAATTCCATGAAATTGAAATTATACTCTCATTTTTTATCTCTATCAAACGCACCCTAATTGTGTTGCTGAGCTAGTGATTGTTGTCGAAGCTGCCTCTCAGCTTGTCGATGTTCGTACCATCTTCTGCGAGATTTACTCGTGTCTTATTGTAGTGTAGCATGTGGGGCAAATTGGAATACACTCATTTACTTCATAACCAATATTATTATTATTTATCGATGTCAAATAAAAATTATGTTATATTAAAAATTTTAAACAATTATGCAAGATGTAATAATTATTTTATTAAATCTATAAATTTAGACTACTGAGATAATAGCCTAACAACATATAGTAACTGCTAGTGAGTTAAAGAATATTGAATTTTGAGTCCCATCATTGTCATCATACCATTACTAATTATGTTTAAAGATAAATTACATTTAAAACACTTTAGATTTCTGAAAAAGACATTTTTTTCATCGGTGGACCCAAACTTGTATTTGTTACGTGGTTTCCTCTTCACTTGGTTTAAGTTTATTTTTAGTTAAAAAAATAGTAGGTCAAAGTGTCAAGCCTGAGATTCCATATTCGCATTGGGCTGGATCTTATCTAGTAGATAAAGGCCACTTAATCTGCTTATCATGAATAAGTGTAAAGAAGTGGTGGTCAAGCGAGTCTCATTTTTTTTCTTTTTGCATAGTCTCTATTCACCTCTCATTTGGTATTATCTATATATGTATCTATAGATATAGATACACACTTATTCTATAATTAGACAAACACCAAATTTAGTGTTAAAACTTCAAAGCATTTTGATTTTCTAAAAATACCATTTATATATATATTTCCCTTATCCATATATAGGCCTATTTTTGTCTTTTCTTTGTCCTGCTAAATTATAATGGATTTAAAACGATCTTGTCATTGTATTAATATTGATTTTTATATTTAAAATTTTATTTATTTTTTAATTTATATGTACACATAAAGATAAATCAACGTCTCTCTTGTACGTATATATCATTTTTTAAATAAAATTTGTTAGAGATAATATCTCACCATTATGTAATATAAAGGATACTCACATCATTTCATATCCATTTAATTAATTAGTTGAATTATTATTTAAGATATTTATTTATAATAACATATCATGTCTAATTTTTTTAAATAAACATATCCAACCTAATTTATAGAGGTAGTTACATTTATTGCACATGACACGTCAATTGGATTGCTGTGCCAACTATACAGATGATGACAATTATTGCAGAGAAAAGAAAACAAATTATACATAAAATTGATCTGCAATTTTACTAATGCATGGTGAAGTCAAATTCTTTTGTTAAAATTTCATTCTAATGTCTCAAATATATATGTATACACATATGTTCTCAGAATTTATGGCTAGTCTCTCAAGCATACCATCTTGACGTTTATTCACACCATATTATAGGATTTGGTGTACACTATTTTACTTTTTTTATTATTATTATTATATTCAGAATAGATAAAGTTAATTGTCCATTCAATCAAGTAATTCGTACCCCTCTTCACTGGCAAAGCGACATAAAGTAAAGATAATTTCATTTCCTTCGAACTCTAATCATTCTTGCATTTTCTTCATAATGTAATTAGTAATAGAACTCTTGTAGAGTGACAGTTGATCAACATCTACAACGTACGGTCAAAGTTTCAAGCCTATTGCCTCTTGTTATTGACTGATTCACTGTTCGTTAATTCAAAGTCAGTATTCTCCAAGAAAATTTAGCAACATCATTCCAATTATTTAATCGGGCAACTTAATTCCTGAACGTTCAACTAATAAATTAAGCAAAGATATTTGCCCAACTTTAATCTTTCCACCCCCAGCAGGCACATTCCGCAAATATCCCAGGCTTTTGGAGGATATATATATGTTGATGAGATGATTTGCTGATTCGTTTTCCACCGGCTTATCGCCCACTATGAACAATGATTGCCGAAAGACACCCCAATAGAAGATATTCGAAGGAAGCTCAAGACCCCATATCCCTTGTGCTTGATTGTACGCGCAAGTAGCTACGAAAGAGATTAGAATAGGCTGGACCATGCATGGATGAGTGGTGGAGTTATTAGGTTCTTCAAGAGTCACTGTCCCTAGCTTTATATGTGTATCTGACCACCCACGGAATAATGGAACAACTAGTAAAGGGGAGCCGATCACCATAAAATAGCTAAAGCCATGCGATGCCGATGCGAGATTTGGACCCGGATTCTCGAAAGCGCGTCCACATACAGATTTATGACATCAATGGTAGCGATCTCTCATCATGAGCTCCAACCTAATGGCAAGGGGCCGGCCTTCCAAGTTCCAACTTGTTAACAAGCTAGGACCACTCCCCTGATACCACAATTTGCTTTGCCCCTTTCCTGTTTTCCATAACCATAAAAAGGGTATTACGTAATGGTATATGTACAAATAATTAAAAATTTGCATATCACAGGAATAATATATGTACACAAGTGTGCTCATCTTTAAAGAGATTTGAACTCTTTATCACAAAAGAGATCATCGTAACTTTTTATCATCCACCAACTCTGGAGGTGCATTCATGTATCTATTATTGTTACTAAATGTGAAGTCCAGTTATGAAAAGAACTCGAAAGGATCATATCTTTGAGAAAAAAAGGAGACATATCTGCTGTCTGTACTTTTTAATTTCCAGACTGCAAAGGACTCACAATAAGACAAGTGAATGCAACTGTGCGTTACAGAGTTACAGTAGTTTGAGGTAGCCAGCTATATAGCTATGGCTAGAAGCCTGAAACCCGCAGGAGCCACTTTTGGACTGTAATGCTCAGAAAAAGATCTGAAGCTCCAATTCCAACTATCTCAGATCAGTTCTGGGCACACTATAAGCTGCTCATTGGCTGCTCCTTTGAACCCAAAACACGTGATGACGTCACCTCCCTGCTAGGGCTTGTGTCTGTTGCTTCAGAGAAACACTACACTACAAGTAAGCAAGGCGCCAATAGATGCTGCCAACAACTTGAATCAGATTTTTTTTAACCGTTACAGTGATACCACCACCAATACATACTCAATGTATTATGTAATATATTGTAATACGTGACAGTGTGTGATTGAATTGTGATATAATGTCAACGATACAAGACATGAAAGATGAGGGTTGCATCTGTTGGTATGGATGTAGAGACGCTGATTCCCTGGCCTCGTTGCTTTTTGCTTTGTCTTAGCTCCATCTTGTGGTGGCGAAGGAGACGGGTCACAATTCAGTGCCTCCACCTTTAGCCAAATATAGAGATTCGCCAACTGGCTCGAACCTGTCCTGTTTCATCTTTCCCCTATCGCTTCTTCACTACCTATTAAGCACTCCTGCTCCTTCCTCCTCCTCCATCAATATACATATATATATATATATAAGCTGTGATCTGCAGGCTTCTGTATGTGAAATATACAAGGCGATCAACAATGGCGTCGAGCTCGCTTAGTTCAAGAAGGCCATCGTCATGGACGCCGCAGCAGAACAAGCTGTTTGAGCAGGCGCTGGCTTATTATGACAAGGACACGCCGGACCGGTGGCACAACATAGCCAGGGCGGTCGGTGGCGGCAAGTCGGCCGAGGAAGTGAAGCTGCACTACGACATACTTCTCGAGGATCTCCGGCGGATCGAGTCCGGCCGGGTCCCCATCCCCAATTACAGGTCCGCAGCCATTAATTCCGATGAGGAACAGAGGTACGTATATACTGCGCGCCCTAATTCCCTTCTCAATTGTTCCCCCATTCATTCTTGACCGTTAGCCATCTATCTAAATTCTAATGGCACTTGAAACGGGATAAGATAAGGACATCAATTAATTTTTGTGACATTCACGTACCAAAAATTAGACACGCAAACATTTTGTATAATTTGAAATCTAAGAAGCTCCTTTGGGTTGGGTCAATTTAATTTAGATTCAAAGCTATATATCAACAATAATAAAAATTAAATTTAGGTTCTGGTTTTGGTTTTGGTTGTTTTACAGGCTTCTCAGGTTCCTCAGGCTGCAATGATGGAAGAGGAGATCCAGGCAGCCTCCTCTACTACTGTTTGTTCAAAAGTCTCTAGGGAATTATTAAAATATACATATATATGTTGTCTATATCTGAATTAATATCCAAATCAATCTGTAACTTTGTAAGGTCTTTTGTCCGCGTGTCTGTTTCATCCACTCTACTCTTTATAAATTGTGTACTTTATTAGCCAAGCCTTAAGTTATATGTGTGTACGGAATTTATTTTCAACTTTCTCTTTTCTCGAATAATGTATTGAGATGAGAGCTATGAGTGCAGTGGTGCAATTTTTCCTTTTTTAATCCGCGAATCTTGTCAACTTTCGACGACCAAACATGCAAACCGGATTGGAACAAGAAGTGGTTGATGAATTAGCCCAATAATATAATAATAGTTTTTAAATTTCGAAATGTTATTTGGACACCACTAAACGACATTTAGTGTTACACTTGTGACTTGACAATAAAATGTTATATATTTACTTTCAAATAACATGACTACCGTGGTAACAAATAGCAATTACCGCGTTGACAGTAGATCGAATAGTAGGCCATTATAGTCATTTCCTGTTACGCTAATTCCCTGCTTCAACCTTGTATAATCTTTTTGTTTATTTTTAATTACTTGTATGGCCACATTTATTAAATGTCTTAATTAATAGGTAAACTTTTGTTGTCTTTTAACCGTCACAAAATTATGTTCCGTACTGTTGTGAACAACTTTCACTTAAATTCTTGGAACAATTAGGATTGTTAAGCGCGCAGTTATGTCAAACATAACTAATAGTCGAGAGACATTATCTTAAATGCAGTGAGATCGATGGAAGCATAACATTGCAACAAATATCAAAGATTATATATATATATATGATAAATTGATGAAAAATAAATATTAAAACCCATGAAAAGAATTGATAATAAATTTTGGATCATTTACCCTAAATAAAATAATGTCATATTATTATTATTATATAATTATATCATATATTTTGGCCCGGAGCCTCTATATATCCACAATCCCATCCACTTTTGGAGGAATGACTCCCTTTATCTCCTCCCCTTTCTTTCTTTTTTTGAACGGTGAATGAATCTTTAGAAAAAGGAAAAGAAAAAAATGAATCGGGTTATCCCTCCCCTTTTCTACTTTTGAATGGTGAATCTTAAAAAATTAATTAAATTATTTATTTATATGAATGTATTAACTT
Source organism: Diospyros lotus (assembly GCF_014633365.1). Classification (NCBI taxonomy): domain Eukaryota; kingdom Viridiplantae; phylum Streptophyta; class Magnoliopsida; order Ericales; family Ebenaceae; genus Diospyros; species Diospyros lotus. The sequence continues at coordinate 39,323,966 of NC_068338.1, read as the reverse complement.
ATATTGAGGCCACCACAGTAGTGCTCCAAGTGGTTCGGGCATGAAACGGGTATGGGGTTCGAGTCTCCTCTTATATTGAGTTAAATAACATAAATGATTATTAAATTTTACACTTACGAGTTCAGGGTCCTTCCTATTTATTGGATTAAATAATATAGATGATCACTGAATTTTAATTTAATATATAATTTTATAATTATAGTTAAAAAAAAGGTAACAAAATGTTTGCATGGCTAATAACATGGACAACTAAATAATATAAATTGTCATTGAATTTTATACTAAAATATAAAAAAATTATTAAATTTTGTATTAAAGTATAAAAATATTACTGAACTTTGTACGAAAGTATAAAAAATATTAGTATTTCGTTAGTCTCTTTTAACGATAATTGACGATAGTTATAAAATTATATATTAAATTAAACTTTAGTAATCTTTTAGGTACAAATTAAAATTTAATAACTCTTTTTATATCTTAATATAAATTTTAGTAACCATTTATTTTATTTAATTCCTATATTGTCAATGTTGCCTTCTTTGGAACTCAACACAAACAACATAGCAAGAAAAACCCTTGCACAATTGTGTGGACAATTATGAGTAAAAGTGCACTCAAACTTAAGTCGGTTGGATGAAACTCTTATGATTTTTATGTTATTTATAAAAGGATCACTATAATTTACAATATCTCTCTCTCTCTCCTTCTTTTTTTTTTTCGTCATAGTTGAGTCTAAAGGCGGATTCTTGAAACAAAAGTCTCACTTCCAGATTTTGTTTAGATCTCTTTCAAACAAAAGCTTGTAAAGCTTTGTTGATTTTATCTCTTGGAATAAGTCGTCACTCTTCACTCTCCAATTCTTTTCACACAAAACGGCCCGTTGTCTCTCTTGAATTTCATTTATGGATCTCATCTTTTAATTTTAAAGTCTAACTCTAGATATTGAATTCTAGTTGCCGTAGTGGAGAAAGAAAGAGAGAGTTTGTAATCAAAATTAAGGGTTTTTCTGTAAAAAATAAAAGTATCACGGAACATAAATGGAATTTGTACTCCAACTCTCCTTAATGTTACTGGTGGAAGGAATTTTTATACCAAATAAATTAAATTTATCAAATTTTTAAAATTATTTTTAAATCACATGAAATCTTTCCTGTTAATGACTTTATTAACAAAAGATTTACCCGCAATTTATCATTTAATTTTACTATAAAAATAATTTGGTATAGTTTATGGCATGTTTGGTATTATCGGAATTATTACGTTCTCCATATGGGCAGGGGCGGAGCCACATGAACAGTTGCCCCCATTGGGCTAGATTTTTTTTTTTAAATTTTATTTTTTATAATAATTTATAATTAAAAATAAAAAAAATATATTATATTTTATTACTAGAAATAAAAAATATATATAAGTATTGAAGTCAATAGTAACCATCACAACATTTTTTATAATTTGCTCATATATATATATTTTTTTTACAATGATGAAGCATATAAAACTAAGTATTACAGAAAATTGTGAAGCGAATAAAACAAGTATGAAAAAAATTTATATTGAAGAAAATAAATAAACTAACAAAGCAAGTATTGAGTAAATTGATGTTACACAACTTACTATAGATTCCGGATTAAGAACTATAATAATGGATTATAATGTTAATTTTCAAGATCAAATTAGAAGAGTCTACTTGCAAAGAGGTCTGTGTTAGCCTCGAAATCAAGATGATTCATTACAGTTTGGTTCAATGAATTTGGTGATTGGTTGGAATATAGTATAAGTAAAGATGTCGCATTTTACTTATACTGTTATCTTTTTAAAACAAATAATAGAGAACAAGCAAATGGTGATTCTTTCATGAGAGAAGGGTTCAGTAATTTAAAAAAAGATAGACTTTAAATTCATATTAGAAATGCTAATAGTGTATACAATTAATCTCAAAACAACTATGAAACTTTAATAAATCAAGAGTAAAATATTGAGATAGTTTTCTTCAAATAGTTAGAACAAATACTGTGTGATTATTGAATTCGTCTAAATGTATTAATTGATTATGTTCGACTTTTTCTACGGCAAGAACTAATATTTTGTGGCCATGACGAGTCTAAAGATTTAAATAATTAATGTAACTTTTTTGAACAATTGTAATTTCTAGCATGAGAAGTTATAAAGAATAATTGTAAAAAATATATATATTTTTTAATATTATCACTATTATCCTATTTTTAAAATTATATTTTTTATATTTAAATTCGCTCCCATTGAACTAAAATTCTGGCTTCGTTCTTGTATATCGGGCAAATGTTGTGTTTGCCCGACACAGATAAAATTAGAAGGAAAGGGCGGGCAACATAATTTGGTATGGTTTATGGCATGTTTAGTTTTACCGAAATTGTTATGTTGTTCGCATTGAATAATATAACGTTTGCTCAACAAAAACAAAATTAGAGAAAATGCGTGGACAATATAATTTGATATAATTTATGACATATTTGATATTATTAAAATTATTATATTGTCCGTGTCAAGCAGTATGACATTTTCCCGACATTAGTATCAAAGTTCAAAAGTTCCAAGTGTAGCTATCTTCAAAGTATAATTATTTAATTTTTGGCACTGCAACTTGTAGTGAGTGTGACTCACAATTATTAAAAAATTATTTATTTTTTATAATCATTAATTTTCTTTATAAGCAAGTTATTTTCTATTATAACCTAATGCTTTTTATATTTTAATGTATTTTTTAGTCAATAACATTTAACATATTCACAACTTTAATAGTAAAATATTAATTAAATATCTATTACTTTTAATATTAAGTACAATACCAAACTGTATTATCAAATATTAATTTTATTAATATTATTTTTATAACACGATATAATAAAATATAATACAAAATTACTAAATAGACTCTTTAGCAAATTGTAAATTAAATTATAATTTATTTTTAAAACTTTTTTCGGATCTGATCTGACTAAAACAAAGAGCGCACACCCTTTTAAGATGTTCAACCTCAGCTCATATTTTCTATATATATAATTTTTAAAAATTGAAGTTATAACAAAAGTTTTTATTGCAATTAAAGTCGTCATTTCAATTTGTTAGGCCCATGACAGCAGGGCCCTTCCCCACATGAGTAATTAGCATTTATCTTCTTCATACGCTGGTGGGTTCATAAGGCTTAATATCATTTAAAGTTCTTGCTTGAGAAATATTATTCCTTTTCAAACTTTGATATCACCAATAATAATTATAACATAACAAGTAATTAATTTAAAAAGGATGTGTCTTTTGCAATATTTGTCAATAACAAAGCTATGTATATTTATATGTTATTCCAAGCGAAAAAAGAAAAAGCTACATTATATGAAAGTTTAAAAGAAATGATATATTCTTCATTTATTTATTTATTGAAAAAATGGAAGATTTATTCAAATGAAAACAAAACAATTTCCCGCCTTCTTGAATTTCATTTTCACTGAGATAATCACTGTAACCTTCCTCTCTTCTCCATGTATATATATATGTAAATTTTCTAAGCGCTTTATCTCCGAAGCTCAGTTTTCTTCTCACGATTCAAGAGGCTCCAGGAGCCAACATTGATTTTCGAGGTCAGAGCTCGTTAAACCCTAAATCTATGTTTTATTTCACTTCGATTTGTTTGTTTTAACAATATATTCCAATTTCTGTTTATTGTCTTTTGTTTCATCATTTCGATTCTTTGTTTAACTGTATTTCAGTTTCTCATTCACTTTCAATTTCGATTTCATCCGAAAATTGTTCAAGGAACACACTATCAAGTTCAAACGCACACATGAATATATCATTCCGTAGAGAACTGATAATGATATAGAACTGACATTACATGGAACATAATAAAAAGATCAACAGTTGATCATTCGATATCTTTATTTTTACTTCATGGAACGCAAACACACCATTTCAGAAGCTAAATAGTTGTCGACTAGAATAGGATAATAGATCAGAATCATCTGATGTGAATCTTGAATTACTATTCGTATGCAGAAGATAAGTGCTGCTTTATTGTATACGGTACAATTGAGGTTGTAATCCATTGCAGCTCAAGATTTGTCCTCCTGCATATTAGAAATATTATTACCAGGTGTCAGAAAAATCATGAATTAAACTCAAAATTGTGGTTAGTTACTGTTGTCGACACGCAATCATAAACACTAGTGGCTCCATTGTTGAAAATTAGACGATGGAGCGACAGCAGAAGATTCCATTAATTACTGATGAAAACACAATAAATGCTTCGTATTATAAGCTCGAAGGCAACTGGAAATGGCAATGACTGGGGTCTACGGTCGCATTAGGAGAACGTCATTGTTACAGCATAAACTATCAAAACATTCAAAACCAGTACATAACATTTTTGATACGCGAATATAAATTGTGTTGCTTTTTTTGAAACGGAAGGAGTGCATAACAGCATATAAGTGCACCATTTTCGTCAAGTATTCTATAAAATTATGCTTCTATACAGTTGCTAGCTACACAAACTACAAAATCCAAATTTCTAAATTTCTAAAATATATATAATTTTGCTTGCATTATTGTATATTTTATGATCGCATGTTATATAATTCGCCTGCAATTCTATAGGTAGAGAATTATGAAAATAGGCTCATGCATGGGAAGGTATGCTCTAGGCAAATCTAGTTCTTCCCAAATTCAATAACCACGTAAGCTTTGTGCAATGACTTGCCCTATATAAACACGAAATATATATGTATAAAAATTATATACATACTAATGTTGAATTATATATAAGCCTGTTATTTTAGAGGAAATGATATCGATGCATGGTTTTTATACATTTTTGTCATATAAAATGCCACAGCAGCTGTACTAGCATATCAATAGGATGGGTCTGGATATGCAGGCTATAGATTTATGTAATAGAAGTGAAAATGTTTGACCAGGACTAGTGGACTTGAGATAAGCTGGACACCTCGGAAGTAAAGATGGGCTCATGAGCCACTAGAATTTAGAAGGGATCATAAAATATTAAACAGTTTATAAAGTTTACAAAGAAAGAGAACAAGGCAGGCCAAGAAACTCAAGGGTGGACGTGAAATTATGTACTACGTGGTGACTACTTTTCATGGGCCACTTTATAGTTAGTTCTACCAAAGTAGCTAAGGACTCTTTTTCTGGTAATTTCTAAGTGTTCCAGGTGTTATTTATGCTACTAGGCTAGAGGCTTTCGGTAAACTACCTTTCTTCTAGTTTCCTTGGCCACTCCCTCCAGTGGTCCTGTACTTCGGAAAAGGCACTTGTCCCTGCTCGATATGCTTGACGTCCTCCACAAGGATCTCGTAATGCCTCTTCACTTCCTCAGCTGTCTTCCCACCAACAGCCCTGGCAATATTGTACCAACGGTCAGGGGTGTCTTTGTCATACACAGCCAGAGCCTTTTCAAAGGCTTTGTTCTCCTTTGCAGTCCAGGAACTCGAGCCACGGGAGGACATTGATGCCATAGCTATTGTTTGGAGAATAAGATGGGAAGGAGTACTATATCGATAATGTTTGCTAAGCTACGATGCAGAATAACAGGGAAGAAGAATTGGTGAAGTGGCAAATGAAAAGGTGTAGAAATGAATATGGAAAAGCTGGGGGCAAAAGAATAGCGAAGGATGAAGAGTCAACACTGAAAAGGGAAGACTCAAGTCAAGGGCTGATATGTGCGAAGTGGTGGCGATGCCTGCTATTTATAAGCTCCAGGAGTAGAGGGGGCTAGGTGGGGTCTCGGCCAGTTGGCCTTGGAAACTTGCAAAATCGTAGAATTTCCATGATTTGTCTCCTTAAGAACCACAAAATGGAGGAGGACAAAGAAGCACAACAAGGTAAAAGAATCAGCATCTCCCAAAATCATTCCCTTCCTATCCGTTGTGAAAATGTGAATCTTTTCATTTTTTGTTTTGTTTTGTTTAGATGTTAGATTTCGTAAAATTTTCCTTATTAAGATATAAACACGTGAGTTTTTATATTGAGAAATTTTACGAAACTGTTCTGTGAAAAGCGCAAATTATGTAAATATCAATATATTTGGAACACTGGTTCCTCAAATTCTCAAACTCTTTCGGCAAGTCAATTAACAAAATTTGTTGATTGGTTATAGGCTTCTTAACCAATAGACATTAAGAGGTTTCATTGGGTTAGAGCGGTAGGGGATAAGGATGCCCCTTCAGGAAAAAAAAAAATGATATTGAGATTTCACAATCTGTAACAATTATCTTCTTCCCAGAATTAGGTGGCCCAATTAAATGACTGTAAACGATCTCCGGGGTTGCCAAAATCCAATCTTAATAGTTTGGCACTTGAATAGGAAAACAATAGATCATGGCGTTCTCTTCATTAGATGTGATCTTACGTGTTTACCTCGTCCTGAACAACATTCCAAATTTCCTAGCTGGAATATGAGTCCTTACAATCATTATGTGATGCTTTTCTATGATGAAAGATCAACAGTTCAACACGTGCTGCCTACTCTTCCTCAGTCCTTTGCTGAACCTGATGTCCTTCAGAAAGAGGAGTCGTAGCAGATGCAATTAGTTTTCCCTCCAACTGGTGTTTTGTCGTCGGGCACAAAAGTCACTTGTTCTCCGCGGTGTAGAAAATGCTCGTTGCCCCCCGTAACCATCTAGAGTCTTAACAATTACAACGTTACTGTGACTTTTGAAACTAAATTTTAGGTTTGCATATTATCTGATTTTATAAAAGTTGCATGAACTCTGCCTTCTAGCCTTTGCAGTTGATTTGTCAAATTCATGGTTCTGCTTAACGTCAGTCTGAAGTACGAGCGGCTCTTCTTGTTTGTTAATGTTTATTGTTTATTCATTTTCTTCATGGTCGCTTATCTACTATATTGAAACTGAGCATAAGTGCAAACAACAAAAAAACTGTGCTATACATGTTCATAATCCATCAGAACCAAATCGGAATACAGGTCTTAGTTTGGTTGTTGATATTTACTTTACTGTACTTTTTAGAACCATGGTTCTGGTTCCTTCGTTAAGGCACCAGAAAACACAAAAAGTTGATATTAGGGAAATAACAGCGGGAACCCTTTTTTCTTAACCGATGAAACTGGGTCCTTTCATCCTCGAGAATAGATATAGCACATAAAAACAATGTACCATGGCACCAATGTAACAAGCAAATCCATGAATGATATGTTCTCTTGGTTTTTTGGCTATACGTCAAGTCATCATTAACATGGTTAGTTGTAGTAGCCAACTTGTTCTTTAATTATAGCTCATTATAGGATAGGGGAACCATTCTTTTCAATTAACTTTCGTCAGTTTCAAGTGAAGGAAGTGATTAGATTTTTACTTCTATTGACTGCTCATTGGTTGAGCTGGGATTTCACATAAATCTTTTCACCTTCTCACTTGTTTTTTATTTAATCCGACAATGATATACTTGCTAATATTAGGTTACTTGTGGAATACCAAACTGTAATGATGTTATGTATTCTTTCTAGGCCTGGATGCAAATTCAAGTCGGTCCACTTTGTTGACTTTACCATCTGCTCCTTTGCCTTTTGCCTTTTGGAATCTTTAACTCTCATGGAAGAAGAAAATGCTTTGTCACTTTTGGACAGGGCCTTTATTTATTTCCTTTTTCTTTTTGCTATTGCCCCCAATACAAGTTGCTATAAAAGCTATTTCTGCCTGTCGCCTCCTCTTCTGTATCCAGGATAGTTTGTGGCTATGAGGATACTTATATAGTCTTGCAATTGGTCAACAAACCACCTTAATAAGAAGATTCTATGTTAATTTTTGCAAATTTGGCAAGGCAGTTGCTCTCTTGGCACTTGGAATATATGCTACTTACAAAAGAATCCTGTGTCTTAGCCCCCGCGGCCAAGCTAAAAAAAAAAAAAGAAAAAAAGACTACATTAGCACAATGCATTTTTTTTCCTTTTATGTGTGTAGCCGTCTGCTGGACTGTCTTGGAGGCCAGCCACATCATCTTGGTTAGGTTTCTCAGATAGCAGTAAGGAGAACCATATTCATATTCCAAAATATGCTCATTGGAGGAGCGTCTAAATGGAGGAATGGACACAATTTCTTGGAGGAACCTCTAAATATCTGTCTTGGAATGATATCAAAATCTCTTTAAGAGCATCTGATTTCCAAGGGTTGGCGTGCGATACCTATGGCTTTAGGCTGCAAGTGGATAGCTAGGGTAGTCCCAACCTATGGCTCTATATTAGATAAAATCTTGCAAGTAGGCGTCAATCTAGTCCATTTTCTTGTACAATCAATGTACCAAATTCCTTAAAATGAAAAGGTAAAAGGATGAAGTTGGGGTCTAAGAAGCCTCCAGTAATAGAAAAATGCAGGCTGCTTCTCTTTTCGGTAATGTTGCATTTAGGATCTTGTTCTTGTCAATGAGGGTGAAAGCAATATTATTTTTCATTATCCAGCTTGCAACAAACCTATTCCTGGAGAAGAATATAGTTGTCTCTGCTCCTATATACATTGATATTTTATTTTGTATTGGCATGCTTACCTGTTAAATTAACCAATTTCATTCACTTTAGTTACGTAATGAACCATGAAAGAAAATTCTTTTGACTTGTTCTCATATTATTTTTTACTTAATTTTTCTTCATAATCTTAAACATGTGTTTGTAGAGGGAAAGTTTTGAAAATTCTACCATTACTGTTCCAAGATGAAAACTTCTATGCATACTGTAAACCATTCGCTATGAGAAACTACAGCACAATTAGAAAAATTAAGTACCTGTGGTCCTTATAGTCAAGTTGGCACAAGTCATGTCAATGGGGATATAGCCACACGCTAGTGGGGCTGGTGATCATTAGTTGAAAATTACTTCTGCAACTTTTTAGGAATCTGTACGAAGAAAAGTGAAGCTTTGAGAAATGAGATACAACTTCCTACTGATACGTGGAATCCTTATCATCCAATCTCTCTCGTCTGGAAAGTGACATATGTGTTTTCCTTCCTTTCCCGTTTCTTGAGGTCTTCTGCGGGTGGTCCTTCCCTAGTTGGGCACCTTGGATCGTTAATGGTCCAAGGCCATTATTTTGTTTGTGGATTACTAGAAGTTAACATAAATTATGCCTTTAAAATGCTATCAGAAACATTTTTGATATGCAACAAACCTGGAACCACATATCTGACTTTATGGACAGGATATAGAAGTCGGCTACCCGGATATGGCCCTACATTGCAAGTGAAAGCGTAGAATCTGTTTTTAGTCTGAACGATGAGATAAAAAAATGAAATTTGCAAAATAGGGATTTAATTGCTGGATTTAGTAGCATGGGGGAGAAGGTTCTCTTAAGGCATTTTATTCCATGCGGAATAAGCATGGGAACTTGCTGTTTATGTGAATTAGTGCAATTAAGACCTCCAGCCAAATGACAAGCAGTTTTTATTGCTTGTCTTAACTTTTCCTTTATTATATAATTGTTGCACATTTGATTTCACGGGAGCAGTTTGAAGCCATAAATAGAATAGCTTCTAGTTGATAATGCATATGTGGCATATGTCAAGTGTAAAAGATATGGCACTGAATTGGACACGAGCCATCTGGAAAAAGAAAAAAATGAAAATCAGGGATAATAACTGAATGAACACGTACGTTTCTCCATCCCCAATCAGAAATCCTCTCTTGTGGCTGTGCCAATGAAGTTCTTACTCCAAGTTGTTGAAAGATCATGCTCACGTTAATGGACCAGAGCCCAGAGTTTGGCTAGGAATTCAAAATGAGTTAAAATTTGTCAACTACATTTAATCTACCACAGGCTTATCCCCCGTACTAGTATCGTAAGGTTAGAGAAGATTCAGTGCACGATGCCAAGATATCGTTGAGGTATGGATTCTCCTGTCTTTGTGCTGTTGTGTTGTCATTGTCTGAAAAGACCAATATGAAATTGACGTTTCTTTTCTATTACTCTGCTGCATGATCATACAAATCATTGTTTTCTTTTCCTTTCTTTCTTTAGGATTCTCTTATTTCAGTGTCGGGCTATTAACAGAATACCCTTTTTCACTACTTGGGAATAACTAAACCATTAGGCTGTAAGTCTTTACATAATCTTAAAATGACAGCCACATTTCATTTTAACTCCTATGGAATTGTTGGAGGCTGGGATAGTGGAAGCCCTTGGGGTGAAAACTATCTCTAGAAACAGATGATTGAAGTTCATGCAAGAACACCTTTGCTTTCAGTTTTTGGCTATGAGAAATCATGATTTTATTCTAAATGCAATTCAATTTTGTCTGCTAACTTTAAGATATCGTTTCCTTTATAACTCAATCCATTTGAGTAGTGTTTTATATTTGTATTGAAAAATAGTAGTATTATTGCCATGTATAGCAACTCTTGCTATTTTTTTTTTAATTCTTCACATAGAGTAGACTAGAGTTCCTTTTTATATCCAAATAAAACCTGATTTCCATGGTTTACAGTTCATGACATTAAACTGCAGTTGGTTTCAGAAATCCTTTCTTCTTATGAATACAGATCCCCAAAAGATAGAAAAATACAATATGGAAAAACCAAGTGTTCCTATCCCCATGAGGTCCTGGACTGTCGTCTCCAATATAAGATCCAAACAGTTTAGAAATTCTAGCCATCTCACTCTAAAGAAAAAACTTATAGAAATCAAGGAAGTTGATCCTTGAAGATATTTTACTTTTTACTTTCATATTCTTTGGATCAAATCAATTCAAACCATTTACTAGCTGTGAGATCTGAAATGTAAATGTTCCTCTTGCCTTGTGTTTCTCCTAGTTGTCATGTCATATGCAGATCAAATTTGAGGTATTCTTGTTGATAGAGTACAGAATGCTGGTTTAAATTGCACTGAAATGAAAACAGAAAACAAATATGTGAAGTCATTTGTTTTTAGATTAGTTTTTGTTCTTAGTATTCCCTTTGGGAAGTCTGTTAGCATATTTTTCATTTTGTAATTTGTATTAGTTAGTTTGTTTCAAAGCTGCCCGGAAAATGGTTAAATCCGGTCAGGATAAGGGCAGTTAGTTGTAACTGCCTTGCCCGCCTTTATGCTTTATAAATAGGGGCTGAGAGGGCTCGGTTGTGGGTGTGAGATCTCAGGATTATCTTGTAAGGGTTGTGCGGGTGAGCTAGGCTGAGAGATTTTGTATTTCTCTTGGGATTTCTTCTCTTGGTAGTCTAGGGTTTTAGACTAAGGGAAAAGAGAGGGTTTCCTAGTTCATATAGTTACTGTAAAGTTGCCAAGATAGTGGAGATTTCATGGGCCTAAGGCAATCTGGATGTAGGTCTCTTTTTGGAGACTGAACCAGGATAAAATCTTGTTTCTCTTGTTGTGTTTTATTGCTGTGTTCTATTCCTATTTTTGTTTTTCCTATCGAGTGATTGTGTGTTTATTGTTTGGGGGTATAATCAGTGAGTCTTGAGGGGTAGTTTGCTGTAAGAGTGTTGCGATCTTAAGGACTACAATTTGGTATCAGAGCTCCAGGGATCATCTCCAGCAACTCTATCAAGATTTTCAAGATTCTCAAGAAACCAGAATCAGCTTTGGTAGGCGATTATGGCACCCTCATCGGCCACCCGATATGATGTGGAGAAGTTCGACGGCAGCAATGATTTTGGTCTCTGGCGGATCAAAATGGAAGCCCTGCTGTGCAGTCTCAGATTGGAAAAAGCAATCGAACAAGAGGTAACTACCGAGGGAAGCTCTGAAGGTAAGGATCCTAAAACCATATCTTTAGAGGATAAGGAAATTAACAAGAAAGCATTCAGTATGCTTATCTTGAGTCTTGGAGACAAAGTTCTCCGAGAAGTTTCAAAATTAAAAATAGCCACCAAAATCTGGATGAAATTGGAGTCTCTTTATTTAAAGAAGACTTTATCCAGTAGGCTATATTTAAAGGCCAAATTCTTCACATATAAGATGCAAGAAAACCAGAAGCTTCAAGAGCATCTTGATGAATTCAATAAGCTATGTCTTGACTTAGAGAATATAGGAGTAAACTATGAGGATGAAGACAGACAACTAGGAGAAACACAAGATTTGGCAAAACTGTAGCAAAAATGGCCTAAAATTCAAAGGAGAAACAGGGGCCATATCAGTAGCAAAGGGGTCACTTGTCTGCATGAAATCTAAACTGCAAAATGGAATTTATATCTTATAAGCCTCCACCTTAAGTGGTGAGGTTGCAGCAGTAAGTAGCAAATCCCAAGATTTGGCAAAACTGTGGCATCTAAGAATGTCACATATAAGTGAGCAAGGGCTCAAGGAGTTAGCTAAACAAGGGATCTTAGAAAATAACCAAGTCTCAATTTTGTCCAAATATGAGTCTTGCATCTATGGGAAGGCAACAAAACTTAGGTTTAATAAGACTGTCATTCACTCATCTAAGTCTATCTTAGATTATATACACTCGGACTTGTGGGGACCAGTCCAAACCCCAACCCATGGAGGTTTTAGATATTTCCTTTCTATCATAGATGATTATTCTAGAATGTTGTGGGTTTATGTGCTAAAAACTAAAGATCAAACTTATGGGACCTTTAGAAATTGGAAGACAATGGTAGAAGCTCAAATGGGCAAGAAAATTAAAACCATTAGGACAGATAATGGATTGGAATTCTGCAATAAGGAATTCAATGAAATGTGCAAAGAAAATGGCATAATTAGGCACTTAACAGTGCCTGAAAATTCCCAGCAAAACGGGGTGGCTGAGAGAATGAACCGGACAATTTTAGAAATGGTAAGATGTATGTTATTCCACGCTCATTTGCCAAAAAATTTCTGGGGAGAAGCAGTATCCACTGCAGTCCATATTCTCAACTGAACCCCATCTAAAGCCATAGATTTGCAAACTCCTTATGAGAAATGGATAGGTCACAAGCCTAGCCTTTCTCACCTTAGAGTATTTGGGTGCTTAGCCTATGCTCATGTGAAGCAAGGCAAGCTTGAACCCAGGGCTAAGAAATGTCTCTTTATAGGTTACCCAACTGGTGTGAAGGGATATAAACTATGGAACCTTGAACAAGAAGGACCTAGGACAATAATCTCAAGGGATGTGACATTTGATGAGTCAACTACTATGAGTCTAAGCAAAAATGAAACCCAGAAGGACCTAAATAGAAATGAGGACTTTATGAAGATAGATATTCAAGGTATAGAGTTTGAAATAATTGAAATAGAGCCTGAACTAGATCTGGGCCCAAATGATCAAGTCCAAGAAGAAGATCGGGATGCTGAAACCTCTCAATATGAGGAAGAAGAAGCCGACAGTGATGCTGATTCTAGCATTGGTGATCAGCTAAATCCAAACAGGTATAGTGTGGCTAGAGATAGGCAGCTTAGAGTCCGCAGGCCACCTCTTAGGTTTGGCTTCTCAGATTTAGTAGCCTATGCCTTACATAGTGCCTCCAAAATTTCTGATGAAGAGCCTCAATCCTATGACCAAGCTATAGCATCTAAGGATTCCCAAAAATGGATAGAAGCCATGAAATCATAAATATCTTCCCTTAAGAAAAACCAAACCTGGGAACTGGTAGAAAAACCAAAAGGGAAAAGGATTGTAAGCTGCAAATGGCTCTACAAAATAAAAGAAGGAGCTGATGAAAATTCTAAGCCTAGATTCAAAGCTAGGCTAGTTGCTAGAGGGTTTACTCAAGTCCAAGGGGTTGATTACAATGAAGTTTTCTCCCCAGTTGTAAGGCATACATCAATAAGGGTTTTGCTGGCCATCACTGCCCAATTAGACTTGAAATTGGAGCATATGGATGTTACTACAGCTTTCCTTCATGGAAAGCTGGAAGAAAAGATATATATGAACCAACCTAGAGGTTTTGAAGTTAAGGATAAAGTGGAGAAAGTTTGTTTTCTAAAAAAGTCTCTCTATGGGCTCAAACAATCTCCTAGGCAATGGTATCGTCAATTTGATACTGTTATGATAGGTCAAGGATATTCAAGATGTTCCTATGACTGCTATGTGTATCTTAAGCACATATCTCCTAGCATTTCAATATACTTACTGTTATACGTGGATGACATGCTTATTGCAAGTCAATCCCATAGAGAAATTCAGCAACTTAAGCAGAAATTAAAGGCTGAATTTGAAATGAAGGAGCTAGGTGAGGCTAGAAAGATTCTAGGGATGGAAATCTCTAGGGATAGACAGCATAGAAAAATTTTCTTATCCCAAAAATCCTATATAGAAAAATTGCTATCTAGGTTTGGTATGACTGTTTCAAAACTAGTGAGTGTGCCGTTTGCACCTCATTTCAAATTATCTTCAAATCAATCCCCTAAAGATGAGGTGGAGAGAAGAGAAATGGAGAAAATTCCATACTCAAATGCTGTTGGCAGCCTGATGTATGGAATGGTGTGTACCCGCCCCGATCTAGCTCATGCAATGAGTGTAGTCAGCCGCTTCATGGCAAACCCCAGTAGATCCCATTGGATGGCTGTAAAATGGATGCTTAGATACCTAAGGGGCACTAGCAAGAATGTATTGTCCTATGGTGGAGCTAAGATAGGAGAAAATCCTAGTATTTTAGGCTTTTCGGATGCAGATTATGCTGCTGATCTTGATAAACGTAGGTCCACAACTGGTTATGTTTTTAAGTTGTGGAATTCCTCTATTAGTTGGAAATCTAGCCTCCAACATGTGGTAGCTTTATCCACTACCGAGGCAGAATATATAGCTGTTGCTGATGCAATTAAATAGGCTATATGGCTTAAGGGGCTAGTAGGAGAGCTTCTAGGTTTAGAGGTTAAAGTCACCTTGATGTGTGATAGTCAAAGTGCTATACATTTGTCAAAGAACCAGGCTCACCATGAGAGGACAAAACACATAGACATTAGGTATCATTTCGTTAGGGATATTATTGAAAATAAACTTGTTGATCTAATCAAAGTTGCAGGTGAAAATAATGCTGCAGATATATTTACTAAAGTTGTTCCAGTTTCAAAGCTTCAGCATCAAATCAAGCAGCTAAATTTTATTCCAGATCAGAATTGAAGATGGAGCAGGTGTGCAGGAAGCTAAAGTGCAGTGAATCTAATTCAAATGGGTGGAGAATTGTGAAGTCATTTGTTTTTAGATTAGTTTCTGTTCTTAGTATTCCTTTTGGGAAGTCTGTTAGCATATTTTTCATTTTGTAATTTGTATTAGTTAGTTTGTTTCAAAGCTGCTCGAAAAATGGTTAAATCCGGTCAGGATAAGGGCAGTTAGTTGTAACTGTCTTACCTGCCTTTATGCTTTATAAATAGGGGCTGAGAGGACTCGGTTGTGGGTGTGAGATCTCAGGATTATCTTGTAAGGGTTGTGCGAGTGAGCTAGGCTGAGAGATTTTGTATTTCTCTTGGGATTTCTTCTCTTGGTAGTCTAGGGTTTTAGACTAAGGGAAAAGAGAGGGTTTCCTAGTTCATGTAATTGCTGTAAAGTTGTCAAGATAGTGGAGATTTCATGGGCCTAAGGCAGTCTGGATGTAGGTCTCTTTTTGGAGACTGAACTAGGATAAAATCTTGTTTCTCTTGTTGTGTTCTATTGCTGTGTTATATTTCTATTTTTGTTCTTCCTATCGAGTGATTGTGTGTTTATTGTTTGGAGGTATAATCAGTGAGTCTTGAGGGATAGTTTGCCGTAAGAGTGTTGCGATCTTAAGGACTACAAAATACGATACGAAATGAAAATAAAAATAGGGCACATCTTTTTTTAAAAAAAGTAAGAAATGGAAATGTGGAGAAAAACATAAATAAAAAAAATATAAGGGTTATTTTGTAAATATAATTTCTAATATAGAAAATTATAAAAACTAGTTATTTAATCTAAAAATAATCATAAATTTCATAATGTATTTAAATAAATTCTAAAAAAATTAAAAATTTTGAGTTAAAGATAGAAAAAATTTCATCTCTATTCTTGGATGAAAATGAGTTTTTAAATTGAAAATGTATTTTTAATATTTTTTATATTACAAAATAGCCACAAAACTTTTTAAAGTTGCAAAAATAGCCTACAAATATTTCTTGACATTTTAAAAATAAAAATATTTTAAAAATACCAAAACAACGCTCCCACAAATTTGGTATCCTATTTGACATGTATCTTATGAAAGGTCCAATCGTATAACTAATTCTGAGCATTGAAGTCCTGTATCAATTGTTTTCATGTTTCCTCATTTGATTCATCAGCCAATGGTTTGCATGTTTAGCAACAGGAAACTGCTGGCAGTTCAGAAAGACTATTATCGCAAGTGAAATAATTTCACAAAATTCCATTCTAATTGATGATTATGCAAAAAGCATTTGTTAAGTTCAAAGCCAAATTCAGGCCGTTCTGACAAGACACAAAACCTTGTTTTGATTTTTGCTTCGACCTAATTAATGGTACATGATTACTGATTTGAAGGCCTGTTCTGAAACTGAGGTACAGGCGAATTGTACTCGGCAAATGTGGAAGAGGGAGAAATTATTTTGTACCTCCGAAACACCACTTCGGCAAACCACGTTGTCCCAAATCAAATATTTGTTGGCAACTGGTTGCAGGGAGTAGATGAACTGATAAAAGAAAAATTATTGAGATATTATTTTTGTGTCTTCAAGTTCTATGTTCGAGTTCTGCCTAGAAAATAATTCAGTAGATAAAGAGTAATTTTAAAAATAAAAAATACTTGTTATCCTCACGTTTGTGGTTGTGTTAGGGATCGAAATCTACCTGTTAGATTCTCTAATTTACCTCTCTTACTGAAATCGTGAAGCCGAACAGTGGGGGGCGCTCGTGATGGTATGTTAACCAAAAATATTTGCTACCAAATGTAAATAGTGAGGGTAATTCTATAAATTTCCTTTTGATCAAGAATATTTTGATTTTTTAGGCACTACAAGTGCAATTTATGGATTTATCCTCATAATTAAACTCTGAAGTCAAATCACTTGGGATTATCACTCTTATATGATCTCTTGTTGTTCGTGTTCTTGATTTTGACAGAGAAAATCAATTATTGACGAGTCTTTAATTCTTGCTTAGACCGAGTATCAAACTCGTAATTTATTAATATTAATCTCAATTAATCACTTATTTGTCACTTGACTTATATCCCGATCTAGAGATAAATCACTTTGTCGTTGAGGTATCGCCATTTGTTGTTGAAGTGGAGGATCGGCCGTACAAAATAATTGTATAATGCGTTCGGAGCTTGGAACCTATTTAAAGTTATGAACCTAAGCTACACTTTGGGATCGAAAAAGTGAAATCCCTCACCTTAAGGGTCCCCTGCAGTTATTTCTACAGAGAGGTAAATTACGAAATCTATTAGTGAGATTCGAATACGGACCTATGACTGGTTATATAACAATTAGAATCCTAGACTTTTTGAAATTAACACATGTACGATCTCAACTGCTGAATTATACCTGTGGGGGAAATCTAAGCTACACTTGGTTCTCCCTCTGGTTGTGCAGGTAAAAGCTTAATCAAACTCCCACCACCCTTGCTGAAAATTGAGATTTTGGGCCCCCAGTTTTACAATTTCCTGATCTTTACAACCAGTAGCCACATATGGCTAAGAGTAATACTATGAAAACTTTCCACATTAATCACAAATTCATGTTATCATATTTGAATGTATTAGGCGAAGAGGATTCTTTATTGAATTTTCTCTATTGAATTTATTGTCACTGAATATAATAACGTAAACAAATAAAATTCAGGAGACATAACAGTACACGAGTCAGTAGAAGGGAAGAAGTGAAAATGAACATAATAAAAAGTGAATGAAAGAGAGTTCTCTTCATTTGAGAGAGGTAATAGTGAGGGAGCAAATGGAAGAAAAATCAAATTTTGTCTGCACTGTAGTTATTTGTTGTTTAATATGTTTTTTATTTCATCCTTCTATTACTTTACATTTCACTTCACTCTTTTTTTTATTCTATTTACTAATCACTATATCTCAAAACAATGGGCCCTAAGTCTCAAAGAAAGGACAAAAGGATCATTATTCGACCTAAACGCCCAAATTGGAATTTGTATATACCGCAGTTACGGAAATTTAAATATTGGGTTTGGGTATGAACAGCCCAAATTGGATGCCCATTAGGTTTGGGCAGACGTGTTGTGCGCCAATAATAACAACCATTGGCCCGCACTTCATATTCCTTCGAGAGAGAGCTATAAGACATTTTAAATAATTGGTAGTCTGGTAGAGACCTTGGGCCGCTCTAATGCATATATCTATTGTGCTTTTATTGGTTTCTTTCTTCAAATTCGATCCTGAAAAGATATAGAGAGTCCATTACACTAGATCTTACATGGTCTTTGGAAAATTTAAGTGATTTTATTTCTTGCACGGACTTGTTAAATTACTTAGTCCAAATAAATTAAATTTGAATTATAAAAAAATTAATGTAACTCTAATAATTTGTGTGAAAATGGTCAAAATTATAATAAGTCTAGGTAAAACTTAAAAGTAGAACTAATTTTGATTTAAGAGAAGAGTTTTAATAAAAGTGAATTATAACACTCTTTAAAAATATATTCAAACGATAAGAATTTTTTTTAAAAGCAAGGTGTATTTTTATTTGGGCTGTGCAAACATCTCGTAAGAGCAAAAATATTTTAGTTTAGTGGCAGGATAGAGGCCCTGAGAATCATAAATCTGAAATTTAATTGTAAGCTTAGTTGATATGTTGTAAGCTCGTTACAGATATGTCTAATACTTAGAATGGATAATAATTAAAAAAAAAAACAATTAGATTGTGGTCTAGAATAAGTATCAAATATTGTGAACTTTATTTATATTCTTTTATGTTGTTTATAACCTCTTTCTGTGCCTTTTTGGGTTTAAGGGATAAGGATTAATAAAATTGTTATTGAAATCTAATAGAATATTGTTAAATTTATGTGCTATATATGAATATTACCTACTGCTATGAGCTAAAATAGTTTCTAATTACATTATGCTTAGACTTCATAAACGAGGTAAGATGTTGGGCAATATTATCTAATATATGTCTCTGAAGTATAGGTTTAGCGATTAAATAAGTAATATGTCAATATTAATTCGGTAGGTTGCGAATTCGATTATTGCCTTATATAAGAATCAAAGGCCTAACTTGTAATTTATCTTCTTAACGTAATCAATGGTACAATACCAGAAATTACGCAAGAACGGTCATTTCAAAATTACTTAGTATATGCCATGTCTTTATCTAGTTTTATCTCTTTACAAATTCATAAAAAATTAAAAAAAAAGACTTACTAGGAAAGGTTTAGCAAAATTGAAAACGATGATAGTGTTAGATTAGGAAGTATATCTTTTATAATTAGGAATAGTAATAGAAGGGGTCAAGGAGTGAGAAATGGCATCTCCGACTGCAAAACTCATCTCCAAATCTAAATTCAATTAAGGGAAAAAAATTAATTCCAATTTCATTCCCTCTGACTATTTAATACGCTTCATAATCCATTTCAATTTTATCCAAATATATATGTGATCAAAATAATATTAAATTAAAAATTACAGTGTCTAAAATAAGATTATATTATATTTTTTAAGATGATGGAGAGTCTGTCCTTATCTCGATTCAATTCAAATTCAGTCTTTATATTTTATATTTTTAAAATTAAAAAAAAATGAAAAACCCACCGACCCACTTGAACCTAAGACTTTTGGGCAAAGAAAGATATATAAGGCGGATGGACGGACACCTTCGTATGAAATGAGGACGGGGTCGGAAACCGTAGATATAGTTATATCAATGAAAAGGAAAACCAACAAAGAGGAAAATACGACAAATTACAAGTAGATATATATATAATCATTATGGCTACCAAACACCATTCAAGTGAAGGCACGTGTACTAAAGGACCAACAACTTATGGAATCTCATTTTGCGAAAGAAAGAGATGCCGTAGAAAGAATACACTCTTCCAATGGTGAATAATTTAGTATTATTATGCAGTTATTAGATAAAGACATTTTTTTTAATACATTTTTTATATTATATAATTATCTTTTATGTTGTTGGGGAACACTTACATCTTTATATGCTACTATAGAGTTTTCTTGTTTCTCGACATCTGATTTATTATTTTTTTTATTTGAAAATATTATTTTAAGAGGTATCTTTTAATTGATAAAAAAGGGGTATATGAAAAAAATAAATCACAAATTTTTAAAAGTGATGCCACACCAATTAATTCTTCTACACAAAAAGGGTAACAAAGTTTGGGCTTATAATAAACGCACGGGAAATAGAAATGATTTCTCTACTCTAATGGATTTCTTCTACATTCAATCTATTTGGGGGAGAGGGAGGAGACGCATCTACAAATCTACCCAACGATATAGGCATATTTTATGAACTCATGAATTTAACTCCATTATATATTGGACCAAATATTGATAAATTATTCTCAGGTAATATTATTGAATAAAAAATTAATCTTCAACAGTAGTTGACCTAGAATAGAAATGCAGTGTCATTTTAGGTAAATAATTTAAGCGGAAAAATTAATGTACAAAATCTTTAAATTAAATTGAGTACATATATATATATATAAAAACTAAATATCAGCTACTCGGTAAAAATAATAATAAAAAACTAAATATATTTCCCCGTAAATACCAAAACGTGATAAAAACAAGATAAAGAGTAGAAACGGCCCACATTATTTACCTACATTACGAAATCTGAGCCGATTCCGTGAAAGCCTAGTCCTGGAGAAGAGACCATCGCCAAATTGAAACGCAACCCGAATCCTTTCTAAACGCAAAACTTCTAAAGAAAACAATTATCTGGCGTCTCTGTCTCGCCATTCATACCCGTGTCTCGTTGTCATAAAAAACATGTAGCGGACCCATGCCTTTCAGAACAAGGCCGATTTGAAGCCTGAACTTCTGTAAACCCTAAACTTTTATTATCGAACTTTTGTAAATGAAATCAATACATAAGGGTCTCACAGCGAACAACCAGCGGTCAAAAAAGGATAGTAACCACGCGCAACCAAACACAGAAACTTCAATCACAATCAAACATAAGCAACCCCCCACCCCAACCCCCTTGAAACTACCACTAAACCCTAATCTACCCCCACCCCCTTCATTCTGAGAAAGCTTCAGCCCTAACTCCTCCAGTTTCCTTCGGCAGCGCCGCCTCCCCTGGAGTAGCGGGAACCTCCTCTGTTCCCGTACCCACGGTCACGCCCGCTACCGTATCCGCCGCCGCCACCTCCGCCATATCCACCGTTCCCTCCGTATCCACCGCCACCGTAGCCTCCACCACCGCGGTTGTAGCCACCTTCACGACGGCCGCCGCCACCGCCGCCGCTTCCGCGGGACTGCGCCTCGTTGACGGTGATATTGCGGCCGTCGAGCTCCTGGCCGTTCATTCCTTCGATGGCGTCCCTCATCGATTGCTCGTTGTTGAAGGTCACGAATCCGAACCCTCTGGATCTGCCTGTCTCACGGTCATTGATGATCTGAGCGACAGCAAACCACAAAAATCCGATCAGATCCGTTATTAAAACAGGAAGGAGAGATATATTAAGAATTGAACTGAAACTGAAAAGCGATCGATCTCCATCTTTTGAGAAAGAGGAAGATGAACGTACCGTTTCAGGGATCAATAAAAGTAACATATAGAGAGTAGTAGTAACAGAGAACAGTAAAACCAGACAGAGTAGTAGTAACACAGAGAACAGATCAGCCGTCAACAAAGCCGAATCGGATCGGATCCGATCTCTGCGACGTGGATGTAACGGACCTTCGATTCGATGACTTCACCGAACTGAGAAAAGGCCCTCTCCAGGGCATGATCGTCGGTGGCCCAAGCGAGCCCTCCGACGAAGCACCTATACTCCACCTCGGCCGCCATGATTTAGAGAGACAGAAACCCTAGAACCAGTTGACACTAGGAAGAAGAGGGCTAGGACGAGGACGAAGAGCTTTCCCATAGCGCGTTTATATAGATGCGATGCGCCCTAGTTTTACCCTAGGGTTCAGTTAAGTTGAACCGCGTGCGCACTGCGCCACTGCCATTTATGGCTTAACCATAGTTGGGATAGGCTTGTTTCGGCCTCGTTTGGCTGGACTTGCTAGTTATTCCTTTCCGTTCCACTCCCCAGGGTGAACTGAACTCTAATATATAATTATATTGGAAGGGAAGGATCCAAATGTCCACCTTCCAATCCATTGGATTAAATTTAATTTTAATATTATTATTAAAATAAAAATAAAATGAGTATGTTGTCCATTCTCTCTCTCTTTTTTTTTTTTTTTTTTTAAGTATAGACCCATATATAATTAATTAAACACCATAATAAAGAATGTTAAAAGAAAAAAACTAACTAATGAACGAGTCTCCAAATTTGTTAAAAATAGCGTATTATATTTTTATTTTTATTTTTCAACCCAACACATCACCAAGACTTATAATAATATGTCTAGGGCGGCCTTCTCAATCAATCTCATTGTTATTGGCACTAAACTAAATTAATATAATCTCAAACGTATAATAAAGTATCATTATTATTATTATTACTACTAACTACTAGTATGGTTAATTAGTTAAGATTAAGAGGATGCATTGCAGGCCAAGTGGATCGGCGTAACCAAACACGGGGCCCCCCTTCCCTAACCCGGGTTAAAGAACACTGTGGAGCGAGAGATATTTTAAAACCGCGGGTCCCACGCTCACGTGATATGCTTTGATAGCGGTGGATGCGTCGAGGCTGGGGAGGAGATTTTTTTCGCTCTTTTTAAAAGTCATAGTAAACGAAGAAGAGCAAGGAGAAGATGATGATGATGATGATGATGGAGAAGAGGGGGAGTAGTTGGATTCGGATCTTTCCAATCAAAATATCTTAGCGTGTCTTATTACGCCTTTGCCCTTCACTCACATTATTATTGCTCCATGCCCAGAAGCTTCCCAGCTCATGCGGAGGCTACTTTACGCCCATGAGATAATCACGTTCATTTCTCTACGTCACCGGTTTTTAAGATTGTTTATATTTTCTATATATTATATATTATAAAATAAATATTAATTAGTGTCTTTATAAAAAGTGTTATTAGTGTAATTTTTGAAATATAATAAATATATTATTTTTAATTTAAACATTTTTAATAATTAATAATATTACAAATCAAGATGCATTTATCATTATTATCTAATAACATTATTAAAAAATATATTATATAAATAAAAAAAATCCCTACCAAATACTATAACACTTTATTTTTTCATACGTGCTATAACTTGAGATGATTTTGGAATAATAAATTTTTTCTTTCAAAACAATTATCAAACTATATTATTTCTCATATTTATCTTAAAATTTTCATAATCTATCTCGAGAGAGAATAAACATCAAACAGAAGTTAGAATTAAATCTTAATTTTAATATTAACTATAAATAAGTTCATATATCATCATTTCTCAAACGTTAATTATAAATCAAATCTTACATCATGGTCTTTCAAAACGTTCAAAGTTCAAAGTAACAGAACTTAAATATACGGGCTACATATCATACATTCAATTCATCATACACTTTGTTAAGTGTCATTTTATGCCTCATTCATTCTCGTTTCCATTATATTCTCAATCTGAAACGTTTGAATATTTCAGAGGTAAAACCCAAATTAAATGATAAATCATCTAAGTAAGGGGTACAAAAATATATTTTTATGTATGAATGCAATATGCAAAATATCATCATTCAGTTCTAGTTTGAGTCGACCGCACCCAACTGTTGTTCCCCATTTTTACAATCTCCTTACAAGACCGAGATGTATGGGTGCACCCTTGAAGAGTAGCGGTGTCAGTTCATAATCTGAAACCTTATGCAATGTATGACCAATAATATCACCGAGAATGTATACACATTTCATCATCAATACATGTAAATGCAATCTACATGATGCATAGCATATCAAGACAAGTCAATATGATAAAATTGTTCACATAAAATTAGATTTCGAAAAAATCATTTATAGGGGGTAAGACCACTTACCTCGAACGCATCTCACAATATCTTGATTCTGGTGCCAGGCTTCTAAAATACTCAATTTGGAACCTCAACATACCCTAGCCATTATATTTATTCAATAAATATCAATATTCCATTTTTTCTAATTTCATCTATTTCTTCATATTTTTCCTCAATAAATCCAAACTAAATATTTCTCTCTAACAATTCATAAAATAACTTTTCTGATTTTCTAGGAAATTTTACTTATCTTAACTTAACCTATCAAGCTTACTCGGTATGCGTGTCTTGACCTCGAACTACTTGTCCGATCTCAATTATCGTACTGAACCTTGAAATTTGCACGAGTCACTTCATCTCAATCCTAAAGGCAGTCTATCCATCACTTTATTCCATCAAACATCAAAAATCTATTTTTTCTTAATTTTCTATCATTTTTTCTCACTAATATTCTAAAATAAATATCTACACAAATAATCCCCTAAAAATATTCTAAGCATTTTACAAAAAAATTGAAAAATACCTCATAGGCACCCGCCTCCACGCGCCGCCCATGGACTAGGCGAGTGAAACTAGTGCGTGAAGGCCACACTTTGACCTTCTTCTCAAGCGACGGCACATCGACGATGCGGGATTTTTGCACCTCGATGATCCTCTCCCTTGGTTGATCCTAATGATGCGACTTGCTGCTCGAAACAAGCTCCAGAGATGCCTAAATTGGAGGTTTAAAGCCTTGACCAGATCGCCCGCCTTCCTTTTCTAACGAGCTTTGAGACTAGCTCGATTTTACTCATTTGCTCACCAAATTCTCCATAATTGATCTACTATCTCAAAGGATCAAAAGCCCTTCGATTTGAAGCTCCAAACTTGCAAAACCCTTAGCCACACGAGCTTTATTTATAGGTGAAATTGCTCCTCGAAACGCCCATGGCTGCCTAACTCAATGCCTTAAACGCTTTTTGTAACATCTTGCATCGAGCGATAGGAATAATCAAAACAAATTACCCTGATGGATCTACGCGAACTTCTCAGGAGTGCCCCATCCTTGAGCTTCCCCAGCTCAAGCATGCTTAACCCTAGAGTTTTTTACCTACATTCAACCCAAAAGGTATCCAACTGATGTTGTTTCCTTCTTTACTTATTCTCAATATATATTACTTTTCTCTGGGCTCTTGGGGTATTACATTCTCCCCCCTTGAGCACATGATGTCCTCATCATGCGACCTTACAACTGGTCCCAGATTTTCTCCCCTTTAGGGGCTGTCATCCTAGAAGCCTGCTAGGAGTCGTTCCCTGTTCAAGCATTCACGCCCCAGCATCACTCATCTCCTTCATCGAATCGCCTTCACTAAGGGTCGGCTCTGATACCACCCGTAACATCCCGCATCGAGCGATAGAAAGAATCGGAACAACTTATCCTGATAGACCTACGCGAACTTCCTAGGGGATCACCATCTTGAGCTTCCCCAACTTAAGCACGCTTAACCTTCGAGTTTTTTGTCTACATTCATTTCAAAAGTTATTCAACTAGTGTTGTTTCATTCCTTACTTATCCTCGATATATACTACCATTCTCTAAGCTCTTGGGGTATTACACTTCTACCTGCCCTCGGATGACCCAAAAGTATCGACAACCAACCTCGAAAGCCCATTTACAGGGCGTCGACATTCCAACCAAGCCATGGTCGTAAATCTTGAAATTCGGCCACTCTCATGCTCGTCGTCAGTTAAGGCTTGGTCCTTGAGCTTCCCCAACCAGTCTCCTTGAGATCCCAATGGTCAGATGCGCCGATCAGCAATCGGCAGAGGCTGGTCGGCCATGACAGCTTTATCTTTCTGGCTTATTGCACTTTTGCCCCTCCAATTTGACCTTTTACACTTTATCCATTTTCATCTCCAAAGATTCTAGAAAATCATCCTTTTGACCTTATCGGGCAATTTTAAGAAATTACACTTAGGTCTGAATTTACGTTTTGACCGCAAACCCTATCGCTTCAACCCTAAACCACCGAAAGGTTATTCCTCGCACAAAATCGGAGCCCTCTTAGGATTCCATTGACTTCCCGAAAGTCTTCTACGATAATTCAATTTTTCAACCTATATTATAACTGTATCGAAAACTATCTCGATTTCGATTTCTTTTAATACCATAAATCTTATCTCGAAACACTTATCGAGACCATATCATTTTCCATAGACATTTACACTCTGAGACATTCACTACAGTCGATTCAGTACTATAATTGTAAAAAATTATACTTAAACCCTTAATTTCACATATGACACAAGTTAAAATTACTCTTAAGCCCTTTAAAAAATTTGAGATATTACAAATACACTATTTATATTATATATTATATAGTAAGTTGTTTATATTATACAATAATAATATACAACATAACAAACTCACAATAAGACTAACTCCATTGCCAAATTACTCACCAAGCGAAATAAATAGCAAGCCAATCAAAATTGCCTACCTCCAACGTTGCTCGCCATCGCCAAATTGGCTCACCAAACTTTTGTCAAACCCCAATTCCCTCGCTAGATTTGATGATTGATTTTGGCAAGCCAACATCACTATCTCTCCTTCACAACGATCATCTCAATGTCAGAAGAGAGTTAATCAGAAGCGATGGAAGAGAAAATTAGTCAAAGAAGACAAGTAATAGACGTGACGAAACATATGCAAACATAGTAATAACAAGCAACAGACCAAGCAAGACGACAACCACCAAATCCAGTTGCACGAGCAGTTTGTTTGACGATAGGCAGGAACACATTTGAGTTTGTGATTTTAGTGATTTTTTTTTATTTGTGTATTCGATAAGTAATATTATGTATTTAATTATTAATTTTTATGTTTAATTATTGATTTTGTGTATCTGTGTATTTGATTATTGATTTTATGTATGTGTATATTTTATTGTTTTGTGTATTTAATTGTTAATTTTGTGTATGTGTGTATCTGATTAATTTGTGTTTTTAATTATTTATTTTACCTATGTGTGTATCTGATTAATTTATGTATTTAATTATTAGTTTTGTGTATGATTATATTTGATTATTTTGTATATTAAGTCTTTAAAGATAATTTCATAATTAGATTAATTGAATTTTCAAACAAAATATGACCAGCTATCTAAAATATTTATTATTAAATTATAAAATAAATAATAAATTTTAATAGTGGTAAAAATTATAGATAATATAACATAAGTAGACTTCAAGTTTAAATAGAGAGCAGAACAATGAGTCTGGTTAGATTAATTATAATTTTTTTGGATAAAATTAAAATAGAAAAAGAATTGTTTATAATAATAATAATTTATAATAATATATAATAGGAGCAGGAGCGTGGTGACGTCAGCCTAATAGTAAAAGAAGAATTTCTGCTGGGTGGGGTGGGGGTGGGTGACGTCGGGCAGACAGGGGAGGGGGGTGGAGCCCACGCGCTCTCTCTCTCTCTCTCTGATTTTACCTATCTGCGTCGAGCAAACGTTATGGGGTGATGGGACTCCTTCAATCAAAAAGCAACAGCGTGCAGGCCGGGCAACGTTGTCTTGTCTTGTGGCGTTGCCAATATCTCCGTTGAAGTAGGACTTGATTTTGTTTTTCTTTTTTTATTACAATTTAATTATTATGGAGTGACATTTTGATTTACATGTTTAAATTTTAAAAAAAATATTTTTAAATTCTATCTATACTCCCATGTGTATATAAGACAAAAATAAAATAGAATCGTGATACCTCATCAGCAGCAGCAGCAGCAGCAAAATACACATTTGCATTTATCTATCTGACCCAAATTTGCTGGGAAATCATATTTTTGTACAATTTTTATGGAGAAGAAGTAAAGGTGATGTTTTTGTACTTATAAATTATTTTAGGAGGTATTTTCTTTATTAATTGAAGTCATCAGTACATTGATTTGTTTTTTTGTTTTTTTGTTTTTGGGTTCGTATTGGGTGTATGGTTGTCATAATTTGTTGTGTTTATTGTTCAGGCATAGTCCCATATATCGTGTAGAATTCAAGTAAAAAGATTGTGATATTTTCTATGCTATGAACTTCAATTCACTGGTGGATTACTCAATCAACCAAGCCTGGCACTGGCAGCTTGGGAAGTGGGAACCTTTAATTGCAAATTCTATAGTTTACAGGTGTAGAACAGCAAGGCAGGCATGGCAAGAGCCAGAAATCTGCTGCTTAACAGTAACAGGTTCAGCAAAGCAGGAAAGAAACCATGACTAAACAAACAGGGAGGGAGGGAGGGAGGTTGTTAAGGAAATACAGACTTAATAGTCCTTATATTTTTGCTCTAACTTTTAATATTTTGAATAATTAAAGCAGTCACTATTCTCACCATCCATCTGGGTCAATCTCTTCCACAAAGAAATAAGCATTACTAATGTAGAAAAAGTCTTATTATTTCGTCAAGGCGTAATTATGATTTTGAGTTGATTCTTTTGTTAATATTTTTTTAATAATTAGCTGGCTGTCCATTTGTGCCGTGTGCCCCGGTTCCTTTTTATTATGTTTCTTCTGCAGTTAAAACAAAATAAAAAATGGATGCAAAAAAATCAAGGTCCCACCGAGATTTGAACTCGGGTTACTGGATTCAGAGTCCAATGTCCTGACCACTAGACCATGGGACCGCTTGGTATAAGGCCTTCTCATGGTTATTTATATCATATTAATCTTTCCCTCTAAAGTTATGAACTAACGAATTATATCAGAAAAAAAAAAAAAAAGATCATACTATTTTGCATGAAGGCCACTTGCTAGTGGGTTTACAAGAAAGTTGAACAGATAATTTTGTCCCTCTTACTCTTGTCTCAATGACCATTTTACTTTTTTCTATACTCTCTCTCCTCCTTTCTCTCATCTCCTTCCCTTTTAGCACCATCCGCCACAACCTGCCTCGCTCTTGCCGCTCACTGCTCACCGCCTGCCACTCATCTCTCGTTTGGCCGACCACTGCCTTGCCTCTCGCTTGATCAACTGCCACCTCAAGTGACGAGGAAGCCAGACAAAGATGCAGTAAGTATTGAGTGACGGTCGATCAAGCGAAAGGCAAGGCGATGGTCGGCCAGGTGAGGTAGCAGCAAGTGTGAGGCAACAACAATGGTAGCAACGAGATAAAGATTGTGAGAGGCAATACTGAAGGGGAAAGGGGAGAAAGAGAGAGAGAGAGAAGAGAAAATCGCAAATTTATCGCAATAAATTCTCACTTTATCGCGAGAATATCATCCTGTAAACTTACATATAAAACTGTTTCTATACAAATAACATTAACCAACAAATTAACATGCAAGACCAACCATGGATGACAAAGATAAATTCTATTTTAAATGTAATGTATTTATAATTTACATAACAACACATTAACATGGCGTCTCTATTCCGATATTCCTTAAATCTTTCTTAAGCCCAGACCCCAAAAAAACAAAGGCAGCCTCATCCATCTTGAAGAGAGTCTGATCTGAACAGGCAACGGGGCATATGCCACAACACTAAAGCTTTTCAACTGCCTAGCTGGCTAATCTAGGCAGAGAACCTAGTTTCTTTATTATCATAACATCATTTGGTTAAATATGGATATGGTGTGGGAAAAAATTATACCATCCCCCCACCAGAGAAAGGCTCTTATCACAATTTGCCTACAAAATTCAGGCTGCACCTTTGAGTGCCATAAACTCAGCCAGGTTAAGGTTGGTTACAGTGAAAATCTAATTCCAGACGAAAACGGAAAGAAAATTCAGGCAGCTGTCTTCATCTCATTAACTCCAGCAGTTGAGTAGACAGGATGGAGCATATGGCCATCCTTGGGCTCGACGTGCACCCACTTGCGCCCGCTCAGTTTGTGGCGTTCAAATTTGACGAGGCCTTCTTTCAATGCATACAGGGTGTGATCCTTTCCCATTCCAACATAATCACCTGGATGAAAGCGGGTTCCTCTTTGGCGAACAATGATATTCCCGGGTATTACTTTCTGCATGATAATGAGAATGCAAGTGAGCTTGGCAAAACAAACTTATGTATTGGTTCGGGGGCAAAATGCCATCTAAAGAGGCATCCACTCACTCACCTCACCCCCAAATTTCTTCACTCCAAGATTCTTTGGTTTGGAGTCCCGCCCGTTCTTTGTGGATCCGGCTGTCTTTTTAGTAGCCCATCGCCTGAATGTCAAGCTAAGCCCTCCTCCAGTTACATCTAATTAAGACCAATAAACATGTTACACACAGAAATCCCACCAATATTGAAATAGGAGTTCAATTCTCAACAAAGTAACAGGAAGAATTTACCACTTGCACTGCTGTACACAGTAACGGTTTTAACCAGCTCACTGAGATTCGATCTTCTACAAAGTGAAGTCACAAAATTCATTGTGTAACTTTCTTGTATGAGGAGATTGGGCCTGAAAGGTACACTAAGCTACATAATATTATTGAAGAATCCAACACTCTGGAATGCAGAAATAACCAAGGCTCTTTATTTTACAGCTAAAGCTGTTTAAGCAAGAAATTCATGAAAAATAACTTATAATCTCACTCATCTTGTTACTTCTTTATTTATTATTTGTTCACGAAACTATATCATTGTCTTCTATTCCTCAGGGTTCTAGGACACCTAATTTTCGTTTCTTACATTGTCCCCCTTCTTAACTTGAGCTTATCCAGTTAAGCGTTAGGATCAAAACTTGACTATTTCTTCATCAAACCACCTTGATATTTCAGAAAAAAGGAAAATGGGAAGGAGGGGAGGAGGGAGGGGGGGGGGGGGGGGTGTTCCTCTTACCAGTCATACTTCTGTCAACCTGTGAACTATGTGATTAAAATGCTCAAAAGTGGCAAAATATAAACAAAGCATCAAATTTTAATTTTGGTAGGTTAGGTACATGGATTCTGGCGCACCAATCATCTTTATCCATGAACATCTCTCCTGTAAGGTATTATAATGCATGTGATAGTTAAGTGCTTCTCACCAAAACTCCCACTGTCTTGATCTAACTTTTTTCCTGAAAACTTCTTATATTCCATCCATTCTTGTTTGGGGGAGCATCTATCAATATTTTTGTTATAGAACTAAACTACCTTAATTGCAGCACACGTATCATATCTTCAAGAGAAACCACACCAAACTTTATAAAGGATATCATTATTCCTAGTTCTATCCTTTTTTGTAGGGTGCGCATCTAACATGCTCCTCATGGTTACATTCATATTTTGCACACATTGGTGCTTCACTGCCCAACATTCCATGCCAAACAGCAGAACTAGTCTTAATATTGTGAGTAATATCTTCAATAATCTCACCTTATTTTTGAACAATTGACCCGAGATAACCAAACTAGTTTATTCTTTTTTGTTTTGGAATGACTTAATGTTTTAATCTCAACAAAAATCACCTATACTTCTATTTTAATTAAACTTACATTTTATATATTTAATTTTCAATATGCTCAACTGAACTCTTTGTATTCTAAGATGTCCTTTCATATCTCAAGCTTAATGTTCACACTTTTTTTTGTCTTATTCACCAAAACAATGTTATCTGCAAATAACATATACCAAGGCACCTGTTATTAGATGTTTTTAGTGAATTCATCAACCACTAGAGCAAAGAGGAAAGGGCTGAGTAAACATGAATTCACTAGCACACATTTATACTAAATGAGACAAGACTTAATACCTTGTAAACTTTGAATATATTTATATATATTGATGGTTATTACCATTTAATAGTTGTGTTTCATAGAATTGCAACGCATCCAATAAACAATGCAAATGATGATAATATCTATTTTATTTTCTTCACCACCATCATATATGCCGTTAAATTATCTGGACCCCAACATTACAACCATAATCATCACCACCTAAAAAGATAAGAATATTATTTTTGCAAAATAGATATGCAACAGCCTATTAGAGAATGTGATTGTTTCACTTACTTGCTCTTTTCTTAATTGTATAAAACAAAATCAAGTAATGGATCAAATTCATTTTCTAGAAACCCTCAATCAACTAATGCAAGTTAGTGAATGGATACATAGGCATATTATTCTTTTTGCCTTTGGGTAAGTGCACGAAAATATCAATTTTAGTTCTATCATATAGATAAATGAGAAAAGATGATTAATTTGCCTATTTGTAAGGGTAAGGCTATACGTATAAAAAAAATTAAAAATGACCTTCCCCTAACTCACAAAGCAAGAAGCCTTGTACATTTGGGACGTGCTGTATCTCCTTCAAATGTTATGCATCAACATAAGCTCAAGGGGAGCTAAAAGTAGAAAGATACAAGCTGATAAATTTATATATACACTTTATAGATACTGCTATGACAAAAGTAGGGCAACAATATGACTCTAGAATAGCACAAAATTATAAACTAATGACTTACAGATATCATCAGGGGCACACATTGTCATGTACCTAGGAGTATAGGAGGGTCAATACTGTAATAGGAATATAATAAAGGGGATAACCTTGTAATAGGTTTATAATAACTATTAGGATATATTGTTAGCAAGTGGTTAGGCTGTTAAAAGTCAATGACGCCTATATAAGGCTGTTGTTAGGAGTTTGTTGGACATGCTTGAATTGATTAAATGAATTTCTAATTCTCTCTCTACAATTCTCTACAATCTCCCTCTCATTCTCTCTCTATTTCTCTTCCCCATTTCTCTCTATATTCTTTCCCAATTTCTATCCATTTCTTCCTCCCAGCATTATGTTCTTAATTCTATTTATCAGCTCCTTCCAATTGTCATTCCAATCCTAGGCTAAATCCTAGGGTTGTGACAAATGGTATCAGAGCATCGTTCCTCAGTTGTAATTTCAATCTATTCTTGATCGGAATCGAAGACGAGCAAGCCAAGAGGATTCGTGATTAGAGCAAACGACTGGTACGGGAGATTCGCTGAAGTTGGCGACACGGATAGCACCAGAGGCAACGCAAACTGAGGAGCCTTCGCGAGTGGTGTCGAAGTCCATCGAAAGTGATCCAGCAACAGATTCGGAATGGGCAACGCAAGATGTTGACGAACAACAACGAATTTTAATAAGTATTGCTCGGAATTGGCGTGCTAGGGAGAGGTCGACGGTGATACCAAGTGGAATTTGAAGTCCAAATTAGAGTAGCGCAGCAGGTATGGGAAGCTGAGGTATAAGTGATCACAGCTTGTGATCTGGAAGAGTTGTTCGACTTTTCTTGGAAGCGAACAAAAGGTTGACGCTCAGCCGCGAATCGCAGTAAGTTTGTTTAAAGTGGATGGGTGAAGCAACTTAAACGGAATTGGAAGCCAAGTCGTAAGCTACTGCAACCATTGAATTCTTAATTCCGCAGAATTTCGTTGGTTGCATCACAGTCGCTCAAGGAGGGCGAGCAGCCCAGACGATTCTAGTGAGGAAACTTCGGCGATCTGGCAGAATTGATTCCGACGCACAAGGGGAAATGAATCCGGCGCACAAAGAGGTGAGGGCGACTGATGTTTGAGGCTTGGAATTGGAAGACGGCTTGGCCAGTTGATTCCGACGCAAGAAGCTTGACTCTCGAAATTTGAAGGCGATTACGAAAACCAGGATCAGCAGGCGATCTAGACCAGTTCCGTGACTTCGGCGATCTCAGTTGTGAAGGTGACCACTGGAGCGATTGATTCACACTTCGGATGGAGATCTAGGGAACTCTAGAAGGCCGATCAAATTGCAATAAGTGTGCAATTTCTTATGCTGCTAAAATAGACTTACCTTGAAGCATAATAGTGGCTGCAATTTGCCACTTATTGGATCAATTTTAGAGGTGATTGGGTGAGGCAGTTACAAAAGGGAAGCGTGTGGATTTAGGATGGACAGTGCTTCGATTTCGTGGCTTGTGGCTTGTCCAACTCACCAAATTTTTGCCATGACGGGCAAAGCCTGCATGAGATCATGGGAGCCTAACTTACAGCAAAAGAATGCTGCATTTTCAGCTGGAGGTAGACATCAAGGGAAGTTTGGCCAGGAGCCTTATGCATGGGAAAAGAAGTTGGAGAAGGGAATCAACCAATCAGACAAGATAACAAGAAGTGTGGTACATGAATCGAACAAGGAATTCGACTAGATGCTACACGACTAGAATTCTTTGAGGATTATCATGGGAGTTTTAATAAAGAGGATTTCCTTAACATAGAGCAGTCGAAGGAGTACAACTACAAGTTTCCAGCAGAATTCTTCGACAAACTGAGAAGGAATGTTGTAGATGATCATTATGAAAATTCTAACCAAAAGAGGATGGATTCTGACAACCATTTAGTAGGAGTGAATCCCAATAAGCTAAAAGAAGGAGATGTTGCTGATGTGGAGGAGAAAAATGTTGAGAGTGAGCTTAAGAAAAATTCTTATGAATGAGACGAAGATGTTGCAGAATTACCGACAAGGGCAGATGGTTTAATTGTTGGGGAACCTCAATACAATGATAGGAATTACAGCATTGAGGCATCAAAGCCTGGTTATCATGACTCTGTTGGACCTCCTTCATTATCTTGTCAGAAGCTTGGTGTGAAAATGGATGGAAGAATAGGAACAGAAGACAAAAATTCAGTTCCTTCATTGGCCCTAGGAAACCGAGGTCAATGGAATCCCAGATAGTGAAGTTCTTTAAACTTTCTGATTTAGGTAGCCATCCTATTGGTGTTGCAACGTCTCACTATGAGGAAGAGGAACCTTTTGAATCTCTTGAGGGAATTGAGGCACAAACTATTGGAAAACCTTCCCCTAATGGCGATGACTTACTGTCAGGGGTGACTGATGGGGTTGACTTACTAGAAATGATACTAAAGATTTGGATTTTTTTGGCAGTGTTGGAGAATTGGACTTGGGAAAGGATAGCTTCCCTTATTGTCATTTTGGAGGATCTATTAGTTTGATTTATGGAGAACATCCTCAGGGGGAACAACCATCTCGAACTCTATTCATAAGAAACATAGACGACAATGTTGAGGACTCTAAGCTTCGGTCTGCTATTCAAGCACTCAAATTTTAATTTGAAGCCATTGAGGTCAATCAAGTTTCCCCTATTGAAGTGCTAGTCCAAGTTATGCCGGTGATGATTCTTGGAATCCGAAGAACAAAGAAGAAAAGGCCTAGAAGGAGAAAGAGGGAAAAAGAGATTGAACAGAAAATGAAGGTGGGAGTGGGATGAAGAAAGAGCAGCTCAACGATAATAAGTTTCTTGGGGACAAGAAACATTTTAAGGCGGGAGGAATTGTCATGCACCTAGGAGTATAGGAGAGTCAATGTTGTAATAGGAATATAATAAAAGGGGTAACCTTGTAATAGGTTTATAATAATTGTTAGGATATATTGTTAGCAAGTGGTTAGATTGTTAGAAGTCAATGACGCCTATATAAGGCTGTTGTTAGAAGTTTGTTGGACATGCTTGAATTGATTAAATGAATTTCTAATTCTCTCTTTACAATTCTCGACAATCTCCCTCTCATTTTCTCTCTATTTCTCTTCCCCATTTCTCTCTATATTCTTTCCCAATTTCTATCCATTTCTTCCTCCCAACATTTTGTTCTTAATTCTATTCATCACCTCCTTCCAATTGTCATTCCAATCTTAGGCTAAACCCTAGGGTTGTGACAAATGGTATCAGAGCATCATTCCTCGGCTGTGACAAATGGTATCAGGGGCACACATATGTACCGAGTCAATATGAGTTGCAAAACTCTAAACTAATTCTACATCATTTTCTATGCTAACAGCAATGTCTCTAGAGATATAGTGAATTTTAAACAAAAATAAAACAACATAAATAATGGTAGAGTAATATCCTTCACAGCTGCAATAGATCCCTATATATGATAATTGAATACTTCAACTACAAATTAACATCAATCATGATGCCAAACTAGATTGCATTAAAATGGAAATAGGAAATGGGAACGTTTCCCAAACGAAAATGGGGAAACAATATTTTTCAAAAAAGTAAGAAACAAAAATAGAGAAAAAAGCATAAATAAAAAAACATAAAGACTTTTTTTGTAAATATAATTTTCAATATAAAAAAGTATTACTCAATCCAAAAATAAATATAAATTACATAACACATTTTTTGGGAAAAAATAATGAGGGAATTATCTAGGAAAGCAGGGAAAAAAAAATAGGGCAACCTCAAATCAACAACCCTAGCACGAAATGGTTCCAAATCACTTTGAAAAATTATAACAACACAATCATATTATCACAATGAAAGCAAAATCATTAGCTTATGGACAAAAATCATCGAATCAGAGTTGTGAATCGACGACAGCACCAAGCACGGAGTTGTGAACCGTTTTGTGTTGGACGGAAACGGCGGCACCGAGCACGAAAACCTCAATTCGTATAGATGCGACACTAAGCAATCGATGGCGAGGGGAAACCGAGCAATCAGAGTTGGAAACGCAACCACTGGGGGTGACAGTGGCTAATGGGAGTCGAGTGTCGAGTAAGTCAACATGTCTGGGGTTTTGTTGGACAATGCAAGGGGAATCATTCAAAGTTGATCTTAGATTACTTAAATTGGGAGGTTGCCAAATAGTTTTGAGAGTAGACTGGATGAGAGAGGTCAGCCCCATCAGCTTTGACTTTAACAAAATGAAGGTTACGCTGGCAAGGGGAGATAGGAGAATTACGTTACAAGGAAGTGTGGAGACGGGGGTGTGCAAACTAATCAGAGGAAAAATGTTGCACAAGTTATTTAAGTGCAAGATATCTCAGGTGGCACAACTCTTTACAATTGAGGCCTATGATGATCAGGAAGAACAAGGAGGCCAATGTCTAATGACCGACAGTTTCCCAGCTACCACACAATGGAAGGCACATGAATTGTCTTCTCTTGATGCACTACTTATTGAGCTTAGGGACTTGTTTGTAGAACCTAATAGCCTACCCCCTAAAAGACCCTTTGATCACACAATTCCCCTACAGCCAAATACAGAACCAGTCAATATCAGATCGTATAGATACCCTTCGAAATTGAAAACTGAGATTGAAACATTGGTCAAAGAAATGTTGGACCAATCCTTGATCCGCCCCAGCAAAAGCCCTTTTGCATCTCCCATCCTTTTAGTTAAGAAAAATGATGGAACCTGACGATTCTGCATTGATTACTGCCAACTTAACAACATCACCATTAAAAACAAATTCTCTATTCCTATCATTGAAAACCTACTCGATGAACTAACCCATGCCTCAGTGTTTTCTAAGCTTGACCTAAGATCTGGATGAACCCCACTAACATTCATAAGATTGCTTTTAAAACTTACCGTGGGCATTATGAATTCACCGTAATGTCTTTCGGTTTAACCAATGCACTCGCAACTTTCCAAGCTCTTATAAATCATATCTTTGAACCCTACCTCCGCAAATTCGTGTTGGTATTCTTGGACGATATCTTAATCTACAGCCCCTCCTTCACCAAGCACTTAGAACACCTTAGGATTGCATTCCAAGTCCTTAGACTCAATCGGTTGTGCATAAAAAAGTCCAAATGTACCTTTGCTCAGACGCAAGTGGAGTATTTGGGATATGTGATCTCTAGTGCTAGGGTTAGCACTGATCCCAAGAAGATATCTGCTATGTTATCATGGCCTAGACCAAGGAATGTCAGGTCACTGAGGGGATTCTTGGGATTGACCGACTACTATAGGTGGTTCGTAAGGAATTATGGAGTTATAAGAAAGCTTGTTGAATATAGGACCTAACACCACACAAGAAACCCCACTCTCTCACAACTAGCACTCACCCGATAGAACCAGAAATAGAATAACACAAGTTAGAAGAAAAACAAAGCAATAACAGAAAAATAAATGAGACAAGAGACTTATCCTGGTTCAGGCATGAATATGCCTTACATCTAGACAGTCGAAGCCTTTTAGAAATCCACTAGAAAGTAATCAAGATTACAGCACTCCCTCTCACACAACTGGCTATGAATCAATAGCCTCCCTCCGAGAATACAAGGACCGAGCAAGGGTTCTCTCTCAATACTCTCTATAATCTGTGCAAGATGATTCGAAAAAATGAATGCTGGAATTACCCACCCAGAGCCTATCCACCTCTATTTATAAGAGCTAAAGGCGGTTACAAGTTAAGGACCTAAATGCAAATTTAAAGAAATAAAAGGACTACCGATACTAACTCTAAAGAAGTTAGTTCCATTACATTTTAAACTCATAAAACATAAAATACAAACTTATTTCTAACTACATTTAAAATCCTCTACGGAGAATTGATGCTAACTCATGCAAATCCTAACAAAGCCATTATCTGACCTATTGAAGAAAGACAGCTTTAAGTGGGATGAAGAGGCAGAAGCTGCATTTGGGAACCATAAACAAGCCACGAGTGAGGTTCCTATACTCGGCATCCCTGACTTCAACAAACCATTTACCTTCCAGCCACGACAATTCCTAACTAAATGCAGTAGTCAAATAGGTAAATAGGCAAATGCAGTTGACGGGAAAGGTGAAATTTTCTCAAACCCAAATAGTGCAAGAAGACACAAAAGTTCGCAGGAAAATCACTTAACTTAAAACTTGCTGAAAAAAAGGCAGAGACTTCAACAACAAATCAAGCATAAACAGGTAAAAAAAATATGGCCGAAAAGCATAAAAACCGCAAGCCTAATATCTAGATTTAGCTGTCAATCGAGAGAATCAAAGAAGAGAAAACATACCAGTTGTACAGATCCGGGCTCGAATGAAGCAAATCTAGAAGTTCTGGGGGCTAAAACCTGAATCAGAGGGAGCGAGGGCGAGGGCGAGCGAGGGCGAGAGAGAGGCAGAGGGAGAGGGCGAGGGCGAGGTCGTGAGGGGGAGGAGAAGGGTTTGCAGGGAGGTGGGGGTGGGCTGGAAAACATTGGGCGGATCTGAATTGAGGTTGGACTGGGCTGAATTAAAATTGGGCAAAAAAAAATATCTTTTAAATTTAAATTTTTGTGAGCTGCTTTACACATAAATCAGCCCCTGGTAAAGCAAAATTAAAACAACTAAAGTAGAGGCCAAATTTTCCAACCACCCAATCAGACTAAATTTTACCTTTGATACAGAATTGCTGCTATATGCCATTATCAGCAGTTTCTATTTACCAATTGCCTGTCTCTACATGAACTAAACAATCGATCAATTATTATCAAAACTAAATAAACAAATAGATAAAAATATCGTTAGATTTTTGTAATTGCATTCAACGTTTTCAGTAGCTCATAAATGTATTTTTAATGTTTACTAGGCAGTTGGCAGTTGTTTCCTTCGTACCATTTTAAATTTTACTTTCTAGCTTTTATTTTCATTTCTAAAAATAACATTTAATTCCTTGTTTTCGCTCAGAAGTTTTCACGTCTCCCAAAAAAAAAAAAAAAAATCACTACTTTTATTTTACTATGATTTTCTTTGGTTTCCCACCACCTAAAAGTCACCCCAAGGGGGATGTGGAGACAAAAAAAGTAGACGAAGAAAAATAAGTTACACAAATAATGGGGGCAAAATTTAAAAAAAAAAAGACAAATCATAATTATCAAACAATGTATAAAGGTTTCATTTAAAAAAAAATGAAAACAAAGCCTGAACACTACCAAAAAATAAAAACACAAAAATTGAAATATATACCAAATAAGCTTTGTAAATTGTTGATACGTTTTGGCTAAGAAAACCATGCAAAATCATTTTCAGTACTAAATGATGAGCAAAATGCTGAAATCTTTACAATGTGTGATAAGGCATGGAACTACAAAAACCATGCAAACACCAAAAGAATGCATAGAGGAAGGAACTGGTTCAAAATCCAAATAAAAGAGTGCTCCCATAACCAGAGTAGAAAGGACAATCACCAAAAACATAAAATTCTCATACACAGATAGATTTGATCTACTACTTATTCATCAGATTTCTCTTAGAATTTGAGAAAACACAACTGCACGCCAGGCAGGAATTACTGGAACTCATAATGATTAGAGTGAGTGAGGAATCAACGGTAGAGGCTTTCAGATCTCAGGTTCTCTGCAATTTCAGTTTCCCATCGGTCTCCATTCTCAAGCAGCTTCTCCTTATCATAGAGAAGCTCCTGCATGCAACGAGGAGACGGTATACGTACATAAATGAGATGCTGATGCTTACAAGTTACAAAGAAGAGCAAATGAGACTTTTTATTGAATGGTAAAGGCTTGCACAAACCTCGTGAGTCTCTGTTGCAAATTCGAAATTGGGTCCTTCAACAATGGCATCGACAGGGCATGCCTCTTGGCAGAAGCCACAATAGATGCATTTTGTCATGTCAATGTCATACCTAAGGGATTCAAACTAGTGAGATACACGTAAAGATACATGCATACAGAGAGAGAGTAGATCTACCGATAAAGATCATTTACCTGGTTGTTCTACGGCTTCCATCTTCACGTTCCTCAGCCTCGATCGTGATGGCTTGAGCTGGACAAATCTGTCGCAAAGTTAACATTCATAAGACAAATGCAACCTAGCATAACCAAATTTGAAATACATTGAGTGCTTCACTCATAACAGTTTACATATCCTAATTCCACAAATGGATTCCACTGTTTTCCCTTAAGCCAAAATGATTTAAAGCTGAAGGACATTATATATCTCATTTATACGATCAGCCCAGTGGCCACAACTAATTTCAACGTAGTCATTACAAATTGGAAAAATGGCATAGTAGGAAAATCAAATTTCAAGTTAAACATGTTATTTAGTATAAGAAGTTGACAGTTAAAATCAACACTTACAGCTTCACAGAGTTTACAGGCAATGCACCGCTCCTCCCCGGTCGGATAACGTCGGAGTGCATGTTCACCACGGAATCGAGGACTCAAAGGCCCTTTCTCAAATGGATAATTGATCTGTGTAACAAAGAAACATTAAATTTCAAGCCTTCCAGAACTTATTAGCATTATGCAGGACAATGGAGTATTCAAAGAGCACCTACAGTAACTTTTGGTTCAAAGAAGTACTTCAGTGTCAACATCAGACCGCGGACCATTTCAGTGAGGAATAATGTATTTATGCTTTGTTCAAACACTGCGGTTATCAGTGACATTAGGTACTTTTTATTGCATCCAGAAGAAAACATATTAGAAAGCAAATGGCAACATAACTTGTCAAAGATCATTACCAGAATTCCAATCCTTAGAGATCTCTTTTGACAATTTCTCTCTTTCTTCATCATCTGCAGTTCAATGACAAGGGTAAAAGAATATAAAAAATTAAGTAATGAATCATCAAAATATGTTTTTAAATATACAATTAATTCCATCAGGACTCTGAAAGCAACAACCTGCTAGAGTACTATGCAACACTATATTAAAGCTGCAT
Source organism: Diospyros lotus (assembly GCF_014633365.1). Classification (NCBI taxonomy): domain Eukaryota; kingdom Viridiplantae; phylum Streptophyta; class Magnoliopsida; order Ericales; family Ebenaceae; genus Diospyros; species Diospyros lotus. The sequence goes on along the minus strand of NC_068338.1, from coordinate 39,282,608 downwards.
TAAAGACCAGCATTGGTAATATCCCTTTCTAGTAATATGCTAGAAAAAGTAACTTAGAAGACCAAGGTACAGTGGTACTGTATTAAATATAACATGCATGTTGTGTTACCAATTTATACTGGTTCTAAGTTTTGATTTACGAATTTCAATTTTTTAAACATTTCCTACGTCAGCAATTGCCCCTATTAGTCACTTTTCAAGTTCTGATTTACAATTTGAGTTCTCAAACTTTTCCTATCTTAGCAATTCCCATGTGGCAGTAGTTTTACAAGAGTACATGCATCTATGCATACTTTCATGCAAGTATTAGAGAATTAGGACCTCTTTTATGCAAAAATACAAATGAATGGCTTCATATGCAATAGAAAAAAGAATGATAGAACAAGTCTTGTTACCTTAAGTGCGGTTGAAGCTGTATAATATGACTACTTTGCAGAAATATGTTTGTTATAAATTTATTTTGGAATCATTTTGTGTATATGCTATAATTATATGTGTATTCATTTCAGTGAAACTAGCTTCTCATGCCCATCATAACCACTGGTGATCTGATCTACCAAAATTACATTCAGTGGACACTTTAAGCATTAGGAAGCCCTCTCATAATTTGAACACCACATTGTGAAACTGACATGATGATTGGAAGTTCTGGTATGATCTCTATTACCTTGTGGGGCTAGGGAAGAAAACAAGTTGTACATCAAGCAAGGGTTAAATCCTTTCTATAATGAGCAAAACTACAAATATAAAATTTTCAATGAGACTGAGTGCAAATGATCCACATTGAATGCTACAAGACCACATTATTAGGCTAAATATCTTTATATGCATATGCTCATGTTTAGCAAAATATTGCATATGTATCATGCCAGATCAAAAGAGCATTCTCCATCATGTGGCAAAGGCCACAATCATCTTTGATACTAAAACTTCTAAGCAGTAAACTGGAAGTTAATCAGTAGTACATGCCACTGGGAAAAATAATAACTGCCTGATAGCACACTTCAATTCACCATTTTACCCGTAGGAAGAGTAAGAATTCTCTGAAGAATATGTAGCTACAATATGGGCAACCGTCGCTATCCAACAAAGTGAATATGCTCAATAAAATGACCCTTTAATGAAATTAAAGACATCCATGCACATGTAGAAGCATAGTTGTCAAAGGCACAAGGTGCACGGAGGTGCAAATCGGTGCACCTCATCACCATTGAGGCGCAGCACCATGCTTGAGGTGTGTGCCTCATGCAAGACGCAGGGCACACAAGGTGCATGAGGTGCATGCCTTGTATCTATTTGCCATCTTGGATCTTATTTCTTTTTTATTTGATTGCATATTATTGTATATCAGTGACAAATGAACCTAGTGGTGTAAGTTGGAGGTAAGCTAGATCTCCTCCTTGCCAGGATCCTTTGGCAGTGATGCTCCCTCGTTGGAGAACTACTTGACTGCATTTGCCTTCGCTTTTCTTTCTTTCTTCTAATTTGTTTTGCAATTTAGAAGAAACTAATTCTTTGTTGTGTGTTCTAATCTATTTTTTTTCTATCTTCTAATCAGTGTTCTAAAAGGCGGCCACCGTCTCTCATGGACTTGTTGCTTTCTCTCTCTCATTGCCGCCAACCATCTCTTCGCCATTCTCTCCCTGCCGGTTTTTGCTCTTCTTCCTCCAGCATGTATGGCCATCATCTGGGTTTGCAATTCTTCTTCCTCCGATACAAAAAATTGCTACTTGTTGCAGCAACAGAAAAAAAGCAACCGTGCACACGCTTTGTTATTTTGCTCTTATTCATCTTTCTTATTTGTCTATGTTGTATTTTTGCCGTTGGTTTTGTTATTTTTGTTGTCTTTGTTTGATTCTATTGTTTGTAACATCTATAAGTTGTGTTTCACAAAATCTAAACCCTAAACTTAATAATCTATGTTAATGTTTCATAAAGTCGTTAGCTAATTATCTATTTTAATTCAATGTCAATTACTCAATACTAAAGAAAAAAAAAAGTCAAACTTCTTGAACCTAGAACTAATCTAGCAGTTTGTTTTCTCAAGTTTAATTTCATTATTTCACTTGTCTTTCCAACTTTGATTTATCTAAAAATAACATTAAATTACATCAAAAAGTTATAAAAAAAAAACGACGACAATTTTCCTAGTCCCCGCCTAGGCGCTAGCGCCCCAGTCTGGCGCCCAACCTAGTGCCTAGCGCGTTTTAGAACACTATTTCTAATTTTTGTTGTAATTTAGAAAAAACTAATTGCTAAGAAACAAATGCTTTCATTTTTTTTCTCTCTCTTCTAATTTCTTTTGCAATTTAAAAGAAACTAATTGTATAAGAAATTAATTAAATTTCTGTAACTGTTTTTGTTGTGTATTCTGCTATAATTTTTTTTTCTTTCTTATAATTGCAAAAGAAATTAGAAGAAACTAATAATTTTCCTCTAATTGTTTTTTGCAATGTGTTTTGCTATAATTTTTTCTTTCCACTAATCTCTTTTGCAGTTAGAAGAAACTAATTATTTTTCTACAATTACATTTTTGTAGGATTGGTTATTTGTCATTTATGATTTTATGAATTTGCATCTACCTCCTTATAATCATTTTGAATAAATGTGCACCTCATGCGCCTGAGGCTCACGCTTTGCCTTGCGCCTCACACCTAAGCCCCAGGCACTAATTTGTGACTCAGTGTACCTTGTGCCTTTAACAACTATGTGTAGAAGACAAGAGAATGAACAAACTTGTGAGCAAAGCACTAACCTTTATCAGTGGAAAATGAGTGTTTGGTTGCAAATGATCGTGTAGCAAATGCCATCCCATAATGATTTGGACTCTGCAAGGCTTGTCCTGCCAAGATCTATATATTTTTTTGACGAGCAAGGAAGAGAAGTTACCAATCAACACTAGAATGCAGAAGTAGATAGCATCTTAGCATATCATTTGCAGTGATAGTGACAAACGTGAAGGTGAAGATCATCATGACAAATAGAGGCGCAAGCACACAATAACCATAGTATATATGAAACTAAAAGCATTAGCAGCAGGAACAATCATATTAAGTAGTTCACTAAATATTCTTTCCATTCATATGCCATGGTAATCAGCTTAACAAATTCCACAATCCTCTATGTATATATGCAGTTTTCAGTTCATACAAATTTTTAGCACTTCATGCTCTTACAACAATGACAGGATAATCAGATTTCCAGACATATATCATCCATCTTTGGTTCCTTGATAGGCCAAACAAACTCAGGTGCAAGCAATAATTAGCATTTGGCAAATGGACAATGCTTAGACACATCCACCGCACACTGGTTCCCAGTTCACGGAGCGAAAGAAAAGGGAAAGAGAGAAAGAACATAGGAAATAGATATGGCGGAGAGTAACCCGAAATTTCTTTCTTTCAATAAAATGAATGTGTAATAATTAAAGCCGATACAGCCAATTTCACTTGCAAATCGAATATCAAACATCTATTCAGAAAAATAACCCGATGCAAATCAATACATACAGGTAACGAACTTAATCGAAATCGGACGGAAGACTATGGAAACCCTATGCCTACAAAAGCTTTCAAGCCCTAAAGAAGCCAAACCTAAACTCAACGTTAACAGATTTGACAGGGATTCGGTCAGAAAAAACAAAAAATTATGAGGCAAAGTTCAAATTTTAAGAGGCTTCGATCTGGAAATACTGACAAAAATCTATTGCATGTTCCGAAATCACTCAAAATCAAACATATAAATTATATAGACGGAGAACAACTTACAAGCTGACGAGAACGAAGAGCAGATAGTGACTTCCGAGCTAAGATGGCTGCCATTGATGAGCGATGGAAGGTCCTGAACCTGAGTGAGATTTGGAACAGGGCAAGGAGGCCTTTATTCCCACGAAGAAGTCGAAGCGGAAGTCGGCGAGAAATCTCTCGGCCTCAATGGCCCAAATGGAAACAGCACAGCAGTAAATTAAAAATTAATAATGCAATTTATGTTTATAGATGTGTTGTTAATTTTTTTACAAAAAATTTAGGAATTTGTTATAAAAGAATAAAATATTTTAACTATATAGAAAAAATGTGGTATCTATTCTATCGAAAATATTCTATTACCATGTCGAACCTCAAGAAGAGAATAGAATCCAATTACATTCCTTATTAATATGTATCGAGCAACATAAATTACATAATTGTTTTCTGGCATAGATAATAAAATATTTTTTCTATTCTATTATATAAAAAATGTCAAAATTTACCTTCATTTGTTAATAATTTTTAATTAATTATTTTCGTATTAATTTATTTTTATTATTAAACACTTAATATATTTTTATTTAAAATCATCTATTTTGATGTGCATAACAAATGTCATCTCGCTGATATTTATTTTAGGCTTAATATATAATTTAGTTCTTGAACTAATCAAAAAAATAGCTTTAAGAATGTCAATTAAATTGTGCTCATTGTTCATCTTTAGACAAAATAATTTATACATTTTTAGTCATTGACTTAACCGAGATTAACTGAGACGTTAACTTTGCCACGTCACTCTTCAGTACTTCCACGTCACCACGACTTAATGTATTTTTTAGTTATTGAACTAATAAAAAAATGACTTTAAAGATATCAACTAAATTGTGCTCACTATTCATCATTGGATAAAAAAAATTTATACACTTTTAGTCCTTGACTTAACCGACGTTATCTGAGAGGTTAATTTTGACTCATCACGCTACCACGTCACTCATAATATCCACATCTATTGTCCATATTTAAAAAAAAAAAAAAAACAACAACAATGTCTCCACAGTTGGGCTCCCAGACCACGGCCATGGGAAGGTTGGGTTCCTCGACCCAGTCGTGGCTAGGACCGGGAACCTAATGGTCAGGCAACTGGCCGCCATGGCCGTCAGTTGTTGGGGGTCGGGGAACCCCAAAACCTTGGTCCCCGACCCCTAGCCATTCCCTGATTGCTAGGTTTAAGGTCCCCGACCCCTAATTGTTCTAAGGGATCGGCAATGGCTGAATCGACGACGAGTGCAGAGGCAATGGTGGTCCAAAACGAGCAGAGAAGGAGAAAGGGGAAAATGGCTCCCCATGGCCGCCAACAGCCATGGCTGAGTGTGTGTTGAAGTTGTTTTTTAATAGAAATATGGATAGCAAACGTGAATATTATGAGTGACGTGGTAGTGAGGTGGCAGCGTGACGAGATAAAATTAACGTCGGTTAAATTAGGAACTAAAAGTGTATAAAATTATTTTGTTATGTGATAAATAATGAGCACAATTTAGTTGAAATCCTTAAAATCATTTTCTTTATTAGTCCAGGGACTAAAAAATACATTAAGCTGTGGTGACGTGGCAGTGCTGAGGAGTGACGTGTCGATGACGTGGCAGCGTGACGAGTCAAAGTTAACGTCGGTTAAGTCATGGACTAAAAGTGTATAAATTATTTTATCTAGGGATGAACAGTGAACACAATTTAGTTGATATCCTTAAAGTCATTTTTTTTATTAGTTCAAGGACTAAATTATGTATTAAGCCTTTATTTTATTGATTGATTAAATAATTTATCATCAATTAATAAAATTATTTGATTATTAAAATAAAAATAAAATAAATACACTTTATTTAAAAATAAAATGTCATTATTACTATTTAATCATTATCAATAATTAATATTATTTTGGTGTATTTAGATAAATATTATATTCACAAATAAATTTAAAAAATAACTCTTACATTTAAAGTTACACAGCACACATAATTAATTTCATAATAGTAATACATAAAATTAATAATAAATCTACTTATAAATATAAAGTATTATTAATTTCAGATAAATTTATTATAAATTATACTTACATGTTAATTTAATAAAGTTTAAATACGTATGAACAAAAAAGTAACTATCCCTTGTTTTTTCCATGATTTGCTTAGTGGGGATAAATATATCCATTGGAGGACTAGGGTTTAAGCGCTTAGTGAAGATCTCAACGCAATTCCAAGCCCTGAGAGAGGGATGGCGTCGGCGTGCCGATCAGCTCTGGTGGCCGGTGCTCGTTCGGCGGCAGCCAGACCAAAAGCGCTACTTCCCAAAACCCTATTATCTCCGAAACCCACTCCCTCTTCCTCTCCTTTCTCTTCTTCCACGAGAACCAGCCCTTCCGCTGCGTTGAGGTAAGACCGAACTCCTATGTATGTATGTATATGAATGTGCATGCGCGTTTATATTTGTATTTTATGGAAGTGGTTGGATTGGGTTTTCAGGATTGCTGCAGTGCTGGGAAGCGTGGAGACGATGATGCCGCTTCACAGCGCGATTGCTTCAGCTCGTCTCAGATCTAGCATCGCCGTTGATTCCACCTGCTGGAGCTGGCTTTCTCAAGGTTGATTTTCCTCTTTTTTTCCTTTTCCCCCCTGAAAAAAGGGGAATCTTTTTGCATTATTTATTGAGTAATGGAACAGGGTTTAGGTTAACTAAATTGCTCTGTCATCTACCAAAAGCATCTGATGTGAATATTACAAGTCCCGCGTCTTGTTGCTGTAGTTGACTGTTATCTGTTAATGTGGATCTGCTTCATGCTGCCGTCAATGGAGTGTTAATCTTTTTAGCCTGTCATTTATGTTATTCAAAACTATTTGACTTTGTTTAATTCCTGTCGATGTGAATCGAGCATGGATTTTTTACTCTGCAACGTTTGAATTTGAATCAAAAGGTTGAGTATAGTTATCAGTATTTGGTTGTTTAAATGCTTTATATGTTTTTTCAGGCATTCACTAAAATTCACTTTGTTACATGTAATAGTGGGTCGCTCAATTATTCTTGTACAATTGGGTATTCTGACTAGTTTTCTACTTGTTGGTATAGGGCTTGCAACACCGTTGTGACAAGGTTTACTGGATTTATACATGGCAATAAGTGGTTAGGTTTTGATTCCATATCATTTCAAGAAGAGAAATGTCCTTCAAGTTTAGAATTTTATTACTTTAAATCCTGCAGCTTGTGTAAACCCCCTTTTTTTCTCAAGTTATTGAGTAATTCATTTACTTGAACCGTTAGCTGACATTTCAATGTAAGTTTCCTATGAAACTTTTTGACACTGCCGTTATGTTATGAAAGACATCTATATTTAGTTTCCTCAGACTATTCAAATTTGAGTATCGCCCTGTGCTCATCTTAAAAATTCCATCAATTAGTATTGTTTTTGCAGTGTCTTTGCTGGTTGTTTTCTTTTTGAGAGTCGTCACAAAGAGGTGTAACATGAATGATCAGATTTTGTTTCCCAGTTGTTTGTGCGAGTAACTTCTTTCATCTCATTTGTGGTAATAATTCTTTGTTGAGCGAACTGTAATTAGAACTATAATCTGTATGATGTTCAAAATGTAGTACACAGACCAATGTGGCCCAAAAGTACAAGTTAAAATAAACATGATGTGTCCTGTCTCCAATGGATAGACTGCCCAGCAGAAGGCTTGACGGCCTTTTTCCACTCCTATCTGTTACTTATCCCCTTCTCATCTCTTCTGCCTTGGTGATCTCTCTCCTGGGTCAATTAAATTTATGAGGCACTATTTTCATTCCTCGCCATGTCAACAAACTTTGATATTGGATTTTAAATGACACAGTTCTTCCACTGATTATTATTTGTGTGTTTGTTTGTTCACGTACCCTAGACTTTGCTGTTCCTCGGTGATGAAGACTCCAAGTTGCAATCACTTCAAACCGAATCAGCTTGCATTTTGAATGGCCCCTGGTCTCTTCTCCATCTTCTTTGTTAACTATTTGCTTTTTGGTTCAACAGTAAAGAACTAAAGATTGTTATAATTATAGCCACGGGTTTTAGAAGCTAGGACCCACCCACACCCAGCCCTTCATGTATTTCAAGCTGATTGCTGTATTCCTAATCCTTTTGCCTGAATGGAAAGAGGGGCCCCATGGATATGAAAGTGGAGAAATTGAAACTGGTAGAAATTGTTGAATTTCTGGTGTCTAGATGGAAAATGTATGCTGGTGTCTGAACTTGGTCCCTCACCCTCACGCTACAGAAGACGGGAATTTGGGACTTTGTTACATTGAAACAAATGCAGAAAATAAAAAATATTTCCCAAACAATTAATAGGTTTTTTTAATAAACTGATTTCTGCCAGAGCTGAAATGTCATAATCGCTTGGTGTTTTGTTGTTAATATATTCTTATTTATAGAAAAAAGAAATATCATAATAGCAATATCAAACATGTATTCATTAAAAAATCTAATTAAGCTTTTTTAAGAGAATGGAAAATGTTTTTTTTTTCCCTAATATTTCTTAATTTAAAAAGCTATGTATTACTAATAGTTTTGGTTTGAAAGGAATATGCACCAAATGGCAACAAATGCACACAAATCTATATATGAATTTGTCTTAACGTCCAAGTCATATATCTTGTTCTATTTTGTGAGTTTCTATTTTACAATCAAAAAAATTCTAGAGGACGTGATTATAAATTGGTTTCAAGTCTTGTGTTTTGGATTTCCTTCTCTCAAGTCTTAATCTTTTCCTTTTGCTGATTTCGAAAATTACCATGATACCAAAAGTAGAAATAGACACAATAATCGAGTTATTTTTACGATTTTTTAGAATTGTCCATTCCGGAAGCAACAAAATAGAAACATAATCCACAACCAAACCATTCCTTCAATCTGTTTGGATCTATGTTTTATTTTTGTTCCTCATTTGTTTTCTAGCTAAGCAATTAAAGTAACAAGTTCACGTAGCTTTGACTCCTGAAGAACCATATTCCTCCAGGCAGACACGCTTCTTTAAAGCAACGGCGTCACGATAAACGCCTATCTACAACTGTACGTATATCCTTCATCCTATTTGGCGCTGTGATATCATTTATTAACATGCTGTCGCAATTCAATTATATATTAGTCATTATTTAAATCATAAATGCATAACAAGTGTAAAATCTAATCTTTAATTGAACAATAACCATCCACTCTAATATATTCACAATCTAAGTATAAAACACATAATTAGACTGGGACACTAAATTAGCACACACGATAACATGACAGAAGAGATCCCCGGGCTAATAGAACAAGACTGAATTTACACTAAGGGGGGCGACCCCAGGAGGTTTATGGGCACAATTGTCAGCTTCACAAGCAAAACGATGATGGTTAATGTGCACAATGTTTGATAGAAAGTGCCAGTTTACGGTAGAAGAGAAGAATTGTTATGTTTGATGATGATCATTCATCGGGGCGGGGGCGATGAGTTGCACGGCGGAACCAGGTATTGAAGGCAGTTACCAAGTGAGGGCAGTCTTCAACACTTCGAGTTGAGAAGCTGAGGCACTGCTGCAACAACCCCTGTGCATCAGATATGGGCAGCGTAGAGATGATTCTCAGGAATGTTTCTTCAAGCTCCAGATATAGTGATTTCTGGCTGTGTAGCATCGGGGACATATTTTCTTTGCACACAATCAGCACCGGCAGCCAATAATTTACGAGTTTCATCCTTACCTGAGGCATGAAACAGCAAGGACGTTAGACAACTAAACCACCCAATTCAATTTCACAGGAAAATGAATCCTCCTCTTTACAGTCATGAGTGCAGAATTGGATCCTTCAATGAAAAGCAATGGATCAAAGTTCCAGGTAGATGCACTTGTGTCATCATGGTCCCTTGACAACGGGAAAATTATTTACAAGATATAAGAAAGTCATGTCTAGAGTGAAAACTCCTCAGGAGAAGTCTTCTTATGCCATTCTTTTTTTGTTGTTTGCACAAATGCACAGAGAAGCAAATGCTGAATTACTCCATTCTTCTGCTTGTGTTCCTATACTACCAAAACCAACAGCAGAGACAGCTATAACATATTATAATGAGCCATGTTTTCACTAGAATTGTTTTTAAAGAACAAAAAGCCCAAAAATAGCTTACAAGTAAAGAAAAAGGACAAAGATTGCTACACTATCAAACATAATAAATAATCATCCATCCGTGTCCATTAGAAGGGAGTAAGGTGCTAATTGAGCAAGAAACAAAACACATAGACTGCAAGAACTTCAAGTTAAAAGCATGCATATGTATGAATTTGAAGCACAATAGTGCACAAATCAAGAAAGATGCAAGTCAAGATGTAGAGAATGTGAGCGAAGAGGATAAGATAAGATGGATGCACAATCCTTTCAGAATGAATACAAGACAGGAATGCGCTCCAATCCTTTGAGAAAAATGCAAATAAAACAACAGAGCTGGCAATTTTGGCCAGAGACTAGCTAACTTGCCCGATATAAGAAATTGAATGTCTGGTTCTTTTGCTAAAGGCTTAAAAGAGGGAAAAAATGCCAGCGACTTCTAGGTGAAAAACAGGCATCATTAAGGCTATCTATGGAGTGAGGGGATGGAAGGGGGATGTATCATCACCCAAGGATATAGTAATAATTAGATAATAGATGAATTTCCTTTTAGTTGTATTGATTAATTTCCTTTTAGTTGTAGTGGTTTGTACCTAAAGGACAAATGCCTCCACAACTGTACTAATTTGAATATTTGGCAGCCCTATTGGTGCCAAAGCTTAGCTCCTAGATCAATATATAAGGCTGATCCAATCTCATTCAAGGCATAGAAGAATATTTTTGAATGAAATCTGATTTTTATCTCTCAACTTCCCTCTCTTTCTATCGGTTCTCCCTAATCTCCCTTTCTGTTTCTGTTCTTCCCAAATTCCCTCCCATTTCTTCTGATCTAACTTCCCCAATTCCTTATAATTACTTTTTAAAACCTGTCATGAACCCTAGGTCCATGATAGGAGGGAGTTCCGTTCCTTTTCCTAATTAAATATCCAAAAAGAGGAAGGTAACTTCACCCTCCTTTCCTTTCCTTCCCTTTCTTCTATAAATGCTTTCTTCCTCCCCCCTCTAGAACTCCCAAACATAGCCTAAGCTGACTAAGGCCCCGTCTGTTGCAGCTTAATTAAAGAAATTATAGCTTATAACTTCTTAGATTATAGCTTCTAAAACTTAGAATAAATTGTGAACCTGTTTGCTGCAGCTTCTTAGAAGTTGTAGTTAAGCAGTTGTGGTGTTTGATACCATAAGCTGTAAAATAACTTATTTTTATATAATTGTCCATAATACCCTTAGTAGTTATAGAATGATAATTTAAAAATTAATTAGTGTATATGTATAAGTTTCAAGTATTATAAAAAAATTAATTAAAGTATAGAGAGAGAGGAAGAGATTTGAAAATGGAGATGGCGGTGGAGAAGAAAAACCCATGATTGCGTAGACAATAGGGTAATTCTTTGCTAAAAATAAGGGCAAAATTGTCATAAAAATGTAATTATTTAAGCAGAAGTTGTAAAAACTGGGGTACCCCAGCTTTGAAAAAGCCAGCTTCTACCCCTTCTAAAAGCTAATAGAAACTATAAGTTAAAATTCTATAAGCTAAAACAAACACTACATCTCAACTTTTTTGAAGCTAGAAATTAGAAGTTACAGCTTTTAAGCTGTAACAAACAGGGCCTAACTGTTTCAATGTTTACTAACTTCTCTTACCACATACATTATTCCATTTTTGAAGCACAATCTAGGTAACAGACGGACTATATAACCTTTAGGCCATGGGTCAAGCATCCCTAGTTCCTGCTTCCTTGGAGACAACTGGATCATGTATATAAGACAAGCCAGCTGAGCACTGAGCATGACTCACTTTGATCTCTTTACTTTGTCTTGTTTTATTTATTTATTTGGGCGAGTCACTTGAAAGTTTTGTATGCCCTACAATGCCAATAAATAGTCACTTGAAAGTTTTGTCATGATAATAGAATTTGAAATTCATTTCTTATATGCATATTTAAGGGTACTATTTATTTAAATGTCATAGTGAATGATATTTTGTCTTGAGATTGCAAGGTATGAAATCATACAAGTAATAGAGATTATTAATGGAGAGAACATGATTTTATTTTCCTTATAATGTTGAAATTGTTCACAGTCTATGAACATTATAGGGCAAGATGTTCATTCAAAAGGTGGGTCACATGTTGTAGTACGATAAGTGATAGAAAGATGTGTTTCGGTCACTAGGTAGAGACCCTTAGTAACATGTGAGTATTTGTAAAAACAAATATTGGATGGGTCTCTTGACCTTCGAAGTGCAGAAACGGCTCGGAGATACTATTTCGATGTTTCCAAACCATTTCTCGTTTCAAAAATGCAAAAAACAGCCAAGAAACGATTTTTGGACTGTTTCTGTAAATTGCGAAACGTTTCGGAGCCGTTTCGCAATTTACAGAATTTTTTGGAAACACGTTTCTGCCTGGAAACACAATTCTGGCGATTGCCATCAGCCCGCACACGAATCCCAAAGTCCCTTCTTTCTTGATTCTTCTTCTTCTTCTCCTCCTTCCCTGATTTTAGTCAGTTTTCTGCTTCTTCTCCCTCCAATTGTTCCCTCTCTTTCAGAGAAATCCTCGCCGTTCCCTCGCTTCCAGTTCCATTGCCAGTAGTTCCTTCTCGCCCCTGTTGCTTCCTGTTTGGTTCATTCGCCGACGATTGTCAACGCCGCTTGCTTCTAGTTTCCAGTTCTAGCTCCTTCGCTATCAGACGCCAGTCGTTCCTTCTCTAAGTAACCCTCCCTCTCTGTTCATGCATTAACTCTTTGTTGTTGATAGAAAATCCTCAATTTTGCTGATTATTTGTCACACATATACTTAATTATATTCTAATGAATTTGTTGATATGCATTAACTCTTTGTTGTTGATAGAAAATTAGTATTGAATTCCCCACCCATCTTGTGATTCTGCAGTTATTTTTTTGGGCATTGGCAACTAATGGAGTGCATGAAGTCCAATACGTTATATTTTTATATACCAATGACCAATTCCATTTAACCACATGTCTAAATTTCCTTTTCTTCTAGATAGTCTTTCATGTTCATTCAAGATATGGTATTTTGTGAATTTTGCATATTGGACCAAATGTGACAGTTGCAGTTTGATAGAATTATCTAACCCCGTTACCATAACTCAAATATTTGTAAATTGTAGTGAACTAAGAAGATTATTGTTGTACCACTTAGAATGAGGGGAATTCAAAAGTTTTTCTTTTCATTCTTTCTGAAGTAAGATTCTCTCGGGAGGGAGGTTATTTCGAGATAATGGTGTTCTCCGGTGAGTAGACTCTTTAAATCGACCATAATCCTTTTTGGAAAGAGGTTCTCTCCGAAATATAAAATCATTTCCGAAGAGAGCTTCTCTCCGAACTACGTAGAATCCTCTCTAGGCTACTCTCTCCAAACTAAATAGAAACCTTTCCGAAGAGAGTTTGTCTCCAGAATAGTAACTCTGATCTCACATGATGTAAGCCGCGTGCCTCTTGGGATTCGGGATATGTGCCCTATAAATACCCAACTACAAAACTCAGAAGGGAGATCATTTTTTCGGCATTCGGTAAATTGGAGAGACTAAGAGTATTCTTACTATTTTCTTTCAGGTAATTAATTGCTTGCTTCAGGTACTAACTTAGCATCGGAGGGTCTTCGCAAGTGAGTATCCCCCGCGAGACTTCTAATCCCTTTTGTTGGTGTTAACAGCAATACGAAGAGAGCCAATCAAAGTATTATTCCTTCTCGAGAGGATCGTATCCTTTCTGGAAGCCAAATCAATCCTTCCTGAGAGACTCACCAATTCTCAACGAATGCCACCGACACACCTTCCCGAAAGAGCTTCATCCTTCCCGAAAGCCATTCACACCTTCCTGGAAGAGCTTCATCCTTCCCGGAAGAATACTATCTCTTCCCAGAAGCCTCACATCTTAAGACACACCCTTTCCTGATATACATTCTTTCCGGAGACTCATTTCTTCCGAGTGAATCATTTCTTTCAGGAGACTAATTTCTTTCGGGAGACCATGTCTCTCAGGAGACTCATCCTGCATTCTTAACAAGCATTGTCAATCCAGAGATCATTCCCACGTTACAAATCTTGATTGTTATACTTAGGTAACAACAATTATAAAATTAATTTTGCAACTCATAGGAAACTTTGACGTAATGGTGTCAACTCATGAGTTGGTAAACAATGAATAAGACCTAATTGATTATTAAGCCACCGAAAAATTTCAGTGTGAATCAATTGGACAAGCTATAGCCATAAACTTCAGTAGGTGGAAAGCAATTAAACTTTAAGATAAATTTGAATGGATACCAAAGCATCTCCATGCACTTCATTGATCCAATAACACTCATCATATGTCTCTTGATTATTTTTTAAATTCCTAGCTGCACGTATATTCTTCAAAGCAAGATTGAGTGTATGGACAACACAAGGAGTCTAATAAATATGTGGAAACACACCTTCAATGATTTCCCCAGCTCCCTTGCAATTAGCAGCATTATCAATAATGATCTGTACAACTTTTTGGTCACCAACTTCATCTATTACCTCTTTCATCAAATTAGCAATAAATTGTTTATCCTTTACTTCACCTAAACAATTCACATATTTAATAAACATTGGACCACTTTCAGAAACAACCATAAAATTGATCGAGGGCCTTCTTTGTGGGTTGCTCCAACCATCAGTAGCAATGTTAACACCTTTTTTCCAACCTAGTGTTTTTAATAGGTTCCAATAGTTTTTCAACATTTGCCTTTTTTTTGCTGAAGTAATGTGGTCCTCAACTTATTATAATCCAGAGGCACATAACCACCCAATGGAAACGAAGCAGCAATGAATAAGAACTCAAATAATATGAATTTCTAGGAAGATTAAAAATCAAACCCTCAGTATATAACATTCTAGCAATCTCTCTAATTGTGCTCTAGTTTGCATGTCAAAAGCCCTAGCAATAGGTGAATCGAAGGCTTTTCTCTTCTTTAATTGTTCTAAAACTCTTGGTTCATGTACAAACAAAGAAGGGCCCAAATAAACACTACTAGTCGGTAATGGAACTTGCTTATGTTGTAAATTTGACAATCTTTCTGCAACTTCTCCTTCAACTTTTTCCATCTCAAATATAATTTCAGGCCTCACTTTTTTACAAGAAGCAATCCCTTTCCCACTGAGATTTAATAGATGAGCCCTAACTCTTGTGTATGTCCAAAATTTTTGTAAACTACCAAAGTTACAAGTCCATTTCCAACTACCCCCTCCTTCTCCCATTTTCTGAATTTTAGTCACATATTTCCATAATGGACTATCTTCTTCATCCTTATTTTTTTATGCAATAGTGTTGCTAGATACTGAACTTGAAGTTGAATGAGCCATATGACCTATGAGATTTAAAAAGCACTAGATGATATGGAACTAATAAGTGTCATCCCAGTTCAACCTTCAGTAAGATTGCCAATAAATTTCCTTGGTATCCATTTAAATTTATCCTCAAGTTTAATTGCTTTCCACCTACTAAGTTTATGGTTGTAGCTTGTCCAATTGATTCACACTGAAATTTTTCGGTGGCTTCATAATCAATTAGGTCTTATACATCATTTACCAACTCATGAGTTGACACCATTACGTTAAAGTTTCCTATGAGCTGCAAAATTAATTTTATAATCTTTTCAGTTCACTACAATTTAGGAATATTTGAGTTCTGGTAACGAGGTTAGATAATTCTATTAAACTACAACTGTCACATTTGGTCCAATATGCAGAATTCACAAAATACCATTTCAAGAATGAACATGAAAGACTATCTAGAAGAAAATAAAATTTAGGCATGTGGTTAAATGGAATTGGTCATTGGTATATAAATGTATATAAAAATATAACGTATTGAACTTCATGCACTTCATCAGTTGCCAATGCCCAAAAAAATAATTGTAGAATCATAAGATGGGTGGAGAATTCAATACTCATTAGAATATAGTTGAGTATATGTGTGACAAATAATCAGCAAAATTGAGGATTTTTTTATCAACAACAAAGAGTTAATGCATGAAGAGAGAAGAGGGGTTACTTAGAGAATGAACGACAGGCGTCCAACGGGGAGGGAGCTGGAATTGGAAGCAAGCGACGCTGACAATCGTCGGCAAATGAACTGGAATGAGAAGCGACAGAGGCAAGAAAGAATGACCGGCAACGGAATTGGAAGCGAGGGAGTGAGGGAACAACGAGGATTTCTTCGAAAGAGAGGGAACGACGACGAGGGAGAAGAAGAATCGCTGGAAGAAGAAAGAGGAGGAGAAGAAGAAGAAAGTAGACTGAAATCAAGGAAAGAGGAAAAGGAGGAGGAGGAGGAAGAGGAGGAGAAGAAGAATAAGAAGAATCAAGAAAGAAGGGACTTCGGGATTCGTGCATGGGCTGACAACAATCGTCGAAATCGCGTTTCCAAATAATTATGTAAATTGCAAAACGGCTTCGGAACGTTTCGCAATTTGCAGAAACGGCCCGAAAATCATTTCTTGGTTGTTTTTTGCGTTTTCGAAACGGGAAACGGTTCGGAAACACTGAAACGGCATCTCCAAGCCGTTTCCATGTTTCAGAGGCTGGTGGAAGAATTAATATGTAGAAAAAGGTATCACAAGTGAATCTCTATTCCTCTAGCTAAAATTATAAGCCCATCAATGGGCATGATTGGAATCATCAAATTAGTATGGGCAACTTTTAAATAATGGAAAAGATCCAAGGTCCCACACTTCATGCCCTAGTCCCTACCTATATAAACACTAGTAATAAGTTACAAGTTAGAATTTTTTGTTTTCCTAGCCATAAAAACATGAGAAACCCATCAGTTCCAAGACAAGTGAGATGGGATCAAAGGCATTACGTGTGAGTTTTTGGAGGATTTTGCAATTCTCTAAACCCTAATGTGATTAGGGAGACTGAAAGTTCTTCATCACTTTCTACAAATGTAAGCACTAGAAAGACAGACTTGTCCATGGATATGGAGAGATGATGAAAGTAAACTCCTAAAACTGTAATGCGTTGGGATCCCAAAAGAATGTCCAAAAGGAGAACAATATCAGCTTGCTGTCCATGGGTAACTTTCCATAAGGATGTTAGCTTATTGATTATAGCAAGTGCCAGACTCATGGGAAAACTGGTTCCTGCCAAGATGGTATTCCTGACCAACATCTGGCATTTGTGTTGGGCAGATAAAAGGAACAGGAATAGACAAGGCTGATCTCACAATGTTACAATGTGAATTGTGGAATTAGTCCCCATCTTTATCAAATGACCAACAGTTTGTTGCTTACAAATCTGCCACAGAAAGATGAGATGCAGGGTTAGTGACACATGCCAGTTAATGCAAGTTAGCACACTCCAAAAGTCAATATTGAAATCTTGCCCCGGACAGAAATTTGATCCATTGGCCCTCCAACTACCTTTCTTAGACTGTCTCCCCCTGATTTATCAACCTGCCAATGTTCTTTCTTTAAAAATAAATTGTACCAGTTAAACCTCATTGATGGAAAAGATCCTTAATATGCAAGCCTAATGCACCTTTCAAATCTCAAAACAGACAAAATGCTTCATAGATTTTGTGCACTATTGATGTAATCAGCTAGTACTAATGCCCTCAGTAAAGCAAAAAGGGCACCTATTAAATCAAACAGTAATTGGAACAGCATTTCATGATATCAACAATTAATCCATAGAATAATTCAACTAAGAACGTCAGTTATCTTTAGTTACTTAGATAACAGACTTTGTTTCTGTAATTGTTAAATATCGCAACCTGCTCTGATATTAGGCAACACAAGAATTGAAATGCATTCTGATCCTAATTTCACATCCAGCTCAACCAAAAAATTCCTAGAGGTCTGACCTAATCAGTTCGCCACATATCTCCCACCAATCCTTTTTGTTCTAACTGCACACAAGTCTGAATATGCAATATTTGTCCTAATATTTCTCGAATTATCATTCTGGTTTTTCTTTAAAATTCAAGCAAGCAAATATATACATGGCCTGCAAAGTGATGAAGAGCGCAATGAGTCTAGGAGAGCATAGCACTGAAAAACTAGGATGGTAATATATCAGTTAGCAGTGATTCTGTAATCACCCAACAAATGACAAGGTTATGGAATCAAAATTCACTTCAAAAGAGAAAGCACTAACCAAGCAACACAACTTGCCAGCCCTGAGTCCTGAATCAAACAGTCAAGTGTAGAATAATGCAGCAAGTAGACCTCGAATTAAGAAGAATAGTTACAAACATGTATCTTCTAAATCATTTCATTCTCTCAGATTCTAGTGAGCTTATTAAAGTTAAAGGAAAAGCACGCTCAATTCGGAAAATAAGCATCAAATCTTATGAAAATCCATTAAGCAATAAAGGTTTGGACTGAAACAATAAATGTTTTTAAAGTTCAAAAGCAGAACCTCTCTAGCAGCCAAAATGGTTCCAGCTGCGACAGCGTTGGCAAGCTTAAACGTGCAGCGAAGCACAACAGCAGGAAGTCCAGGTACAATATTCCTCCAGGCGTCATCCCGTAATGCCCTCTGCAAATCCGCTGTGAACGAAGCCTGGTTGCTCCACTCCTTCACGGCAGTATCTGCTAACCCCAGTTCAATCATCCTGTCCACCAACCATAACATATGCCTCCCATTCGTCATTGCAGTATGCAAATTCAATCTCTGGATCGCCTCTGTCTCGTTATAGTCCCCCCTAAAAGCAGGACTCGAGTACTCCTCCAAAGACTCTTTCACGACCTTCAGACTCTTCTCAAAAGCCAGATCCAACACTCTCTTCGCCGATTCCTTCGAGGAAAAATCTCTCAAGAGCTTCGCAACAAAAGCTTTCGCGAAGGCCATGTTCGGGTGGTTGTGAATTGCCGTCAGAATCAGCCCCTTAAGCATTTCCTCGGCCGAATCATTTTTAGGAGAAACCCTAGCGAGAAGCTCCCGAGACTCTTCATCATTGAGAAAGGGCACCAAACTCAGAACTCTCTTCTCTTCCTCTTCGCTCCACGGTACCGCCTCCAAGAACCGAACGCAAAAGCTAACACAATCCTCGAATAGTAGTTCGAGGGCCACGGGAAGTATCGAGAGAGCCGTCGAAACGCTATTAATCATGCTCGAGAAATCATTCGTGTAAAGAAGCCTGAGAACAAGCAAATGATTGTCGATCGATCCAGAAGTCGACGAAATCCCCAAATTTAACCGGTAAATTTTCCTAGAGCTGTCAGAGTCCAGAACACCTGAGTCTCTGTGCCACCGCTCGGAGAACAACGCGGCGAAGTATTTCGATTCGCGAAGTACATCCGAGTGTAGGAAGATCTGGACGTCGGAATCGTCCGAGAAGGACTCGGAATCGTCGGAGACGAAGGACGAGGATTGGTCGAGGTAGAAGAGACGGAGAACAACGTCGGAAGTGGAGGGATCGTTGAATCCACCGGATGCGGCTGCGAGAGAAGAGGAGGGGAGTAGTGAGTGAGAGGTGGAGCGGCGGAGACCTGGCGGTTTGCGGGAGGCCTCGGCAATGGTTCCATCGGAACGGGATGAATCGATGGCGGCGAGGCGGCTGTTGCTCCCCACCCGCTGCCTCTTCATCGGCGCGCCACCGCCATTGCCACCTGTTGTCATTCCTGAGAAAGCTTGGGTTTGAATCAGAGAAGAAGAAAGCACGGGTTCACCTCTTTCTCCGAACTCTTATCTAATTCCTGATATAACGAGTAACGACGGCCATTCCCAGGAACCGGCCATTAATTATTTAGGGTAATATTAATTTTGAATTTTAAATTTTTATTATATAATTAAGTATCTCTTTTAATTTTTTATTAAATTTTATTAAAAACTAATATTATATGTATTAACATAAAATTCAGCATTACCTGATTGTGAAATTTATATTAATTTTATTATTGAATTAGTTCTTTTTATTATTATATATTAGATTAATTTTCATTAATAGAATTTGATAAAAATTAAAAGAAATATTGAATTGTAATGAAAAATAAAATTTAGTAATTGTGATAATAAAAATTAAAATATAATGATTAATTTATTACGAGTACAACGTTTAAGGATTTGTAATGTAATATATCTTTTATTTTAAATAATATTAAAATGGTTAAAAATTATTAAATACAACTTATTTTTTGGAATTATATATGTATTATATTTCTTTTAGGTCTATATTAAATAAAAAATATTTGGATTTGAAGATAATATATAATAAATATACATTATCTAATAACAATTGCATTTAATATTTGAAATATTTTAAAATATGTGGTATTTATGGTTAAAAGTTAATAATATTTATTTTGAATTACACCAAATATTTTAAGTCAAAAAAGGTAAAATTCTCGTTGGATCATAATTTTTACACACATATTTTGGGACAAACAATGATAGAGATATTTGATATACTCAGAACCAAATATCTTTAATCAGCAATAA
This sequence comes from Diospyros lotus, assembly GCF_014633365.1. Taxonomy (NCBI): domain Eukaryota; kingdom Viridiplantae; phylum Streptophyta; class Magnoliopsida; order Ericales; family Ebenaceae; genus Diospyros; species Diospyros lotus. The sequence goes on along the minus strand of NC_068338.1, from coordinate 39,262,265 downwards.
AAAGCCAAATCCCAGGAGACAAACTCAAACCTTAAAATTGCGATATTGTAAAATAAATAATTGATTATGATTTAATAATTTTAAAAATTATTTAAAATGGTGTGATTTGAATTTTACAGGCTAATAAACTACCCAATCACCATTCTAAATAAATTATATTTTTATGACTTAAATTTTATATTTAGTTGCAAAATTATGATTTTAATTAATTATCAAGTAAAACTATAAATTTATAATTGATAGTTTAATAATTTTTTATTAAAGAAAACACATATTTTTCTAAGATGATATTTTCCTTGCGGGAATTTTTGCTTTCAATCCCTTAATTTTGTTAAAAAGGATAAATTACGGGATGTGTCTCGAAAATATTAAGGTTCAAACTCGCAATTCATTGAAATAATACCGACATATCACGGTCCGTTCTTTACCATCTAAATTATATCGAAGGCAAAACACATGTTTTCTTATATTTTATATTGAATGAATAGTAGCTTCACGTGGGTTACTAACAATGAATTGTTGTGACTATGTGAAGGAAAATATATAAAATAAAACAATAGAAAGGCCTCATGATTTTTTTAAAATTTAAAGAAAAATATGTTACCGAAGACTTTTTTATTTTTAAATTTTAAAAAAGTTAAAACTGAAAATTATACAAAATGGACAATATAGCCTGAATAATTTAAGAGTTGAATCGGTTAGCGGCCCGACTCAAGCCCTGACCTTAATCCATACAGAAATGTTTGTTCCCACTTCCCACACCTCAATTCCCAATAAATTGGATAGTGTGCATTCCCGAGGAACATGTAAATTACAATCCAAATTCACAAATGCTACATTTGCATTGCATTGCATTGTGCATCATATAAGGTTATTAGTAATAATCTACAAATTCTGTAAAATTATATTATATATATATAAAAAATATATGTGTGAATTTTTATGGATGTCTTAATCTTAATGATAAAAAGAGAGGTAATATTTGTATTTTGCTTATATTGCTAAAATACCGCTATGGTCGATAATATTGTCAACTAAATACAATTAAAATAAAATTAAATTTAACTTCACTCTAATTGAAGAAAAAAACTAAAAATAAAGAGAAAAAAAAAAAAGGCACATTTGCAGCCCAAGTGGGTTAACAACCGAAACCTCCCCTTGCTAGTTCCAAATAGAACCTAGTGGTAGAGGGAGAGAGGTAGAAAAGAAAAGACTTAAAAGAAAAATAAAATGATTCATCACCTTCACCAAACTTTAAGTCATTGACCACCAGTAGCTCCTTTGTGTTTGCCAACCAACGGAACCCCTTGTTACTGAGAAAGAAAGACAGAGAAATGTGATAATTATGATAATTATGACTTAATTGATTAATTTATTTATTATTAAATTTTTTAATTTAATCATAATTTTGATTTTGAATTTAACTGTAATTAGAATATTATCAAATTCAATTTTATATAAAATTTATTTCATTTGAATGAATATTCCAATGCGTTATTTTCTGATCAGGATATGTACATCCATAGATGATTTTAACTCTATAAATAAGTATCATGGTCACATAAAATTTAACATAGTGTGTGTATTAATATCACTTTTATAGTACCATTTTTGTGTTACCAAACTTTTGTATTATAAATAGGTACTTAGGTCACATGAAATTTTTTTCAATTTGGGTTTTTTACATAAAATTACTAGGGTAAATATTAAATAAAAAATAAAAATTAAAATTATTGTACATTTGTTTCCTTTCTCTTAACATTTTATGTAAAACAAAACGATATGAGTAAAATTATATATTTCAATATTAGACACAGTAATTTACTGATTCCTTTGTGAAGTTAAAGATGTACTTAGCATAGAAAACGAACATATAGAATGACAGGTAACCATTGTTCGTTTTTGTGCCGATTGAGAATCTTCAGTTATTGTTTCTCATTTCAGGCGAGTGAGATCGCGATGAATTGGTATTAAAAAAAATTGTCTTAATTGAACACATTATTCGAATCCATCTTATTCTCGTTGTAAGCATTAAAATTCAAATTATGACTTTTCATTTTTTTCACGCTCTCGTCGTGTACGTTGGGCTAACGCAACTTTTGATATTACATTATCATTTTGTGCCTAAAATGAAAATATTTTATTATTTGTGCAAAATTAAACTATCTTCTTATTTATTTCCTTTCTCTTAATTTTGTTTTATATTTTATTTGTTTTATGCATTTAATAGTGTTATCTTTATTTTGCACATGTATTAATGCAAAATAAAAATAAATAAATTTTAAAAACACATACAAATAATAATAGAAAGTTATAGAAAAATGATAGAAAGTTACGATCATTCTATAAAAATAACATAAAACAACAAATTTATTTTATACCCTTATACACTCATACCACTTGACATGTATTTGTCATTCTCTTGTCAGAAAGAATGATCTTTTCTCATCGCAAGTGTTGCCCCAATTAGTATGCAGAACATGACTTTTGATTCTTTTCACTTTCTCGTTGTGCACGTTGGGCTAATGCAACTTTTGATAACACATTATCATTATATGCCTAAAATGAAAATATTATATAAGTAGATGCATAAAATGTGAAGATTATCCCCTCTCTTACTTTGCTTACATCAAGAATTTTTTCTTCTTTTTAACTGACTTTTTCTCTTCACTCGATTGAGTTGTTAATTATATAAGAAGCAATGCAGGCATTGATGAAATTTAAAAAGGGAGGAAAAAATAATTTAAAAACACATAATGCACAGAAAACTGCAAACTCACTATGCACTACGTTGAAAATATATTGAAGGTAACTATTAGATAATTGGGTAGGTAAAATGTGAATATTAGCATGTAATGTTTTTTACACGCTAATATTCTTTCTGTTATATTCAATTTTATCTTTGTCTTTTTCTTCTTTCTTTCAAAAGTTTCTAACATGTTGTATAAATGCTAACTTTAACATGCTTCAAGAAAACATTTCACATTCAATGAAAAATAACTTTTAAAAAATGTACATAAAAAAGAGTATTAAGGTCATATAATCTATATAAAAAAAGAAATCTATATAATCTCAAAAAATAAAGTTTTAAAAATTGTTGAGAAACCATACCACAGAAAGTGCATTTTTCTTTCCTTTGCTAAAAGGGATGGACTTTGACGTTGCTTTGTCTTTTTCCTTTGTCTTTGTCTATAAAAAATAAGTATAATATATTAAGAAATTATTTTTAAAATGATCAGAACATGAAAATAAGTATAATATATTAAGAAATTATTTTTAAAATAATCAAAAAATGCAAGTAACTTTTAGGCTTACCTCACGAATGCAAATAATATTAAGGTCACGCTCATCGCGGATAACAATATTAATACTTCTTTCTTGAAGAAATCAAACCTATATATACAAACACTTTAGAGTGATAAACCAAACTTTATACACATAAATAAGAAAATTAATAAACGGAGTTAATATTACGGTTTGGTATAAATCTCCATCCACCTATAAAATATAAGCAAAAAAACATTTTATTAGAAGAAAATTAGATATGATAAGTTTTTTTTTTTTTAAAAAAGAGGCCTTGTATTATAATAAGTGTACTTAAATTTATATGAAGAAAAAAAAAAAACTTACTTGACCAAAAATAATGATATTATCAATAACTATTGTACTTCAACCTAATTATATTTGATTATATAATTTTAAATACAAAGATGCAAAAAAATAGCAATATTAAAAGTTAACACGGATTTCAATGACAATTAAATGTTATTTTAAGGTTAATCGAATGTTTAGAATAGATATATTTTAACAATCATATTAAAATAATAAAATTAAAATTAAAGTAGAATAATTGAATTAAATTTCCTAACTGACTTCAATTTTATAGGCATGAAGGTCCAAACACAAATTTATGCCAAAAAAACAAATTCAACAAATATACACAACAAAAAAAACCTAAAATTTCTTGTCATATTAAATGTTAAACTACTAAATCTCTTAAATTATTCTTTTAATTAGAAACTCTATATATTCAAAAAAAATTAAAATTCATGAAAGTTTTTCACGTGAACAATATTTGTATATGTGTGTGATAAAGTTATTTAAAGTTATTTTATGTGTGTGATAAAGATATTTCACATAAACAACTAACCCGTGTGTCTATGATTGAAAAATAATTATTTTAATTTTGCATCCAGTGGATCATTCTCTGTCCACTTGCTTTCCTGCATACACACATATAGATACATCTATATACACACGCAGACAAACACACACACATTTCACTCACACATTCTCTCTCTCTTTCAAACTGCTGCGAGCACAATCCCATCCCTGTCCTCTTACCTCTCGAGCAAACCCACCCACCCTCCCCGCTCTCTCACTCTCACTCTCCCTTGCGCCATTACCTATCTATCTCTCTCGCCTACGCAAACTCACTTTCTCCCCCATCTCTGTTTCTATCACCTCTCGGGCAAACCCGCCCACCCACCATCCCATTTTTTCTCACTATCACTCTCTTATTCATCTCCACCCTCCCTTCTTTCTCGCTCTCACTCTCGCCGGTCACCCCACCGACTTCCCCTCCCCCCCACCGCGACCCAACAACTTCCATCCCCACCCAGTCCATGCCTCTCAATACAAAACTATGTGAACATGACAAAAAAATATAACTAACCGAAAAACTGTGTGTATACAACTAACCCAACACAGAGAAGGAGACGCAGAAACAGAGAGAGAAATGAGGTATCTACAATATATACAACTAACCCAACGCAGAGAGGGAGATGCAAAAACAAAGAGAGAGAAACAGAGAGAGAGAAATGATGAGAGACTTACTGTAAGGCGATGACGTATATTCTATATATACAATATATACAGCTAACCTAACACAGAGAGGGAGATGCAAAAACAGAGAGAAAGAAATAGAGAGAAATAAAGGATGAGAGACTTACTGCAAGGCGATGGCGATGGCGAGCGGCGACGAGAGGGAGAGAGAGAAATAATGAGAGTGAGAAAAAGAAAGAGAGAGGGCTGAGACTGTGAAAAAGATAGAAATTGGCAGGGGGAGGGGGCGTTTGGTTTGCGTGGGCATATATTCTCAGCCATTGACTTTTTATGTAAAATTGATCTCAGCCTTCCAGATGACATCTATCAACATATTTTTGAAAACAATTGTGTCTTATTATATAGATGTGTTCATTTGTGTGGTTGTTAGTTTATTTTTGATCCAATTTCGTAACAAAAAAGTATTAGAGCTGCTGGATCAAACTATCAACCTCTTATAGATCCCAGCATTGGATTTAAAAAATTTTAGTATCATTATTATCTTTCTCAACTGGTCATAGGTTACCCATCCCTAGCCACTGGTCGTCAATTGTCCACGCCTCTGCTATCAAAGTCGTTCGATCGTCTACAGACATGATCGTCTGACCTCGCAATTGTTGTCCGCATCATCGTCGATCTTTATGCGTGTGGTCGTCGTCATCCTCTTGGCCACCTCTGTTTTAATCAATCGTCACCTTCACTGATCCTAATACTCATGGCCACCTCGCCTCATAGATTACCTTTGCCACTATTACCAACAATTGTTTGCCTCTTACTATCAATATCTCAGCTGTCGACTGCCGGCCATCAACCCTTTTGTCATCTATTTCTCCTTTGCCACCAATCACTTAAAAGTTCACTACCTTGCCTGCAAGCTCCTACCATTGAAGAAGCTTCAACAAACCCAGATCTGGTTCTGATCTGACTCGCTTCAGATCCGACCAATCAAATCCAATAGATTTAGATATTTTTTTTTTTTTTTTGGGAGGGGGGGAAATGTGGCCCAGATTCAATATTTTGATATGTTTTCAGTTGGGTTTATTATTTAAATTATTTTGATATTATTCGAGGTTATTTGATGGCTACGTTGAAATACGATATTCCTTTGTTATGCTAGAATATCATATTTTCACTATGACAAGTTAAGATACATGCAATTTTGACACATATGGATTTAGACGATGCACTTTTAGGCTTTGAAAACATGCCAAAATCATGGAATACTACAGAAAAATAGCGTAAGGATTGTAATGTCTTGTCTCATATATATCTACATTTATTGAATCAAATTTTGTAGGATGTTTTGAAAGAATAAATTGATATTGCTCTATGGTCGAAATTAGGACAGTTGTGTATGACAAAAAGCTTAACCAGTAAATTGTATTTGAAACAAATACTATATTTTTATTGAATGACTGAAGATACGTCTATTAAGAGTTATTTAACAGTTTTTAAAGAAATTATTTCTGATTTAGAAATATGGAGATTAAATGTAATGATGAGAATTTGGGTTTAATTTTGTTATGTTCTCTACTGGCCTCGTATTCAACTTTTAGAGATATCATACTCTATAATCAGGATACTCTCACCCTAAATGAAGTTTATGATACTTTAGAAAGAAAAAATTGATAAACAATTATTGGAGACTTTTGAGAATCAAGGGGAGGGTTTATTGATTGGAGAAAAAACACAAGATAAAAATTCTGGTGGTAGAGCGAAAAGTAAATCCAAATCCAAAAATAAAGAAAAAGTTTGTAATTATTGTAAGAAAAAAGAACCCATAAAAAATGAATGTTATAAGCTACAGAACAAATTTAAGAGACATGAAGCTAACTAGAAAGGAAAACAATCCAAAATTTTCAGTAAAACCAATATTGTTGAAAATAACAATAATTATGGGGAACTTATGGGTATCTAATGAGGTTATTCAACCTAGTGAATATTGGATCACTGACATAATATGCATATTTCATAAGTCTCTTAATAAAAATTGATTTTCGACATATAAAATTTTGAATTATGGTGATGTGTTGATGAATAATAATTCTTCTTGTAAAATTGTTAACATTGGAATAGTTAAAATTAAGATATTTAATGGCATTATTCAAACTTTAACTGAGATAAGACATATTTCTGATCTCAATAGAAATCTTATTTTTTTGAGTACTCTTAATTTGAATGGGTACAAGTTCACTGGTGAATGTGGAGTTATTAACGTCAGCAGAAGTGCTCTTGTTGTGATGAAAGGTATAAAACAACATGGTCGATTATATGTTCTACAACGTTCTACCATTACAAATGATGCTTATATTTCTACTTCTTATTTATCTGATACCGATATCACTCAGATATAGCATATCCGTCTTGGACATATGAGTGAAATAGGTACGGCTGAATTTAGTAACAAATGACTTCTTAAAGGGCAGAGTACTGAAAAATTGGAGTTTTGTGAGCACTATATATTCGGTAAGCAAAAACAGACCAGATTTACTAAAGCCATTCACAATATAAAAGGTATATTAGACTATATCCATTATGATCTCTAGGGTGTGACTAGAGTACCCTCTCCATGTGGTGCCAAATACTTGTTGACTTTCATCGATAATTTTTCTATAAAAGTCTGGGTATTCTTCTTGAAATAAAAGACTGATGTTTTTGCTATTTTTAAGCAGTGAAAAATTATGATTGAAAAACAGACTAACAGATAGATTAAGTGTCTCCACACAGATAATTGTTTATAATTTTATTCACATGAATTTAATGATTTATGTAAGAAAAAATGAATTATAAAGCATTTAACAGCTCCAGGTACACTACAACAAAATGACGTAATCGCGTGAATAAATAGAACCTTGATAGAAAAGGTACGATGTATGCTATCTAATTCTGATTTATCTAAATCTTTTTGGGGCAAACCTATTTGTATGACATATTTTTTGGTTAATCGGTCTCCTTCGTTCACTATTGACAATAAAACTCCATAAGAGTTTTGGTTCGGTACTCTTGCTGTAATATGCCCCCCCCCCAAAAAAAATAAAATAATAATAATAAAAATAATAAAAGTGTAAACTAAATTTAGTTAATTAATTTAAATTAATTAATTTGTGTTAAAATTTGAGGCGGTGCGCGTGTGTTGGTGTGCTAAACATCAAATGTGTCTCTCATTGAAGCTTCTGGCCGAATGAAGAAACAAAGGAATGAGGGAGATGGCCGAATCGGCCAAGGCAGCTACTAGTGGCCGAGAGATCAGGTGAGAGAGAGAGAGAGAGAGAGATAGAAGAAGAGAGTGGCTGGCGGCCATGGCAACGATGCGGCAGCAGTCGGTGGGGAGCGACGCGAGCAGCGGCAGTGGTAGTAGGCGCGGTGGCACGCGGAGGCGGGCGAGGGCGGCGTTGGTCGAGGCGGCGGCCGATGGAGCTCAGTCGCGCCACTGGTGCGCTGGTTGCAGGAAGAAGAAGAATGAGGTAGCAGCCGCGGGGAAGAAAGGAAGAAGAAGGAGAAGAAGAAAAGAAGAAGAAAAATGAAAGGAATGGAGAAGAAGAAGCTAGGTGCGCAGGAGTAGGGACGCAGAGAAGAAGAAGAACAAGAAGAAAAGGAAAAGAAAAAAAGAAGAAAGAGAAGAAAAGAAAAATAAGTGAAAAAAAATAATAGAATTTTGGGAGTTTTCGGCAAAGGAAGTGATCAGGTATGTAGGTAAAAATTAGTAGAAGTGTGATATGTTTAAAATTATAAATTTTGCGCGATTAGCATTAATTAATTAATTTGGGTCTTGGTTGTGTTATTTGTTAGGAAATGATTTAATTTGCATCGGGAGCTCGAGTGAGGTCAGAATCAGCTGGTTTCAGGCAAGCTGTCAACCCTCTCTTCTTGATCTTTAATTCCCATGAAAAACCCCGTGATTTCTTGTATTTTATCACATCCCTTACTCTAATTTGACACTTAGCCTTATTTGTTGAATTATTATTCATTTGTTTTAATTTAAATTAAATCCGAGACTTTTAGAATTTTATTCGTTGTGTGCCTATGAGGGTTTGTACCACCCCCACTCCTTTTGGGAATGATGCTAAACCAGCCTGAGAATTAGGTTCCTAGACGTGCGGGTTTATTTATGATTTTATCGGATTTATTTACAGTTTTCTCGGATTTATTTATGGTTTGGTTAGAGCTATCGAGCAGTATGGCAGGGGTCGGTTGTTGGTGACGTTTGGGTAGACTATTGTACGGCCTTGAAGTGGACCGTCGGGTAGACACTCCTTGTCACTGGCCGTTGACCGGTGCCGAGCACTGCTGACTAACTCTGCCAGTATGTGATTTACTGCACGTTTAGATTTATTATATTGTTGTTCATGACTTGATATGCACATGGGTATGAGTTGCATATTGGGATATTCATTTACTGAGTGTGCTTGGACACGGGCATGCTAGCTTGGTTAGGTTGCATCCAGCAAGGGCATATGCATCGCGTGTGGTTTACCATGTGGGCGGAGCATGGCCTGTTGCCTGGATGTATGGGCGCCTTGTATCACGTTGATGCTCACTACGTCATTGCATTTTTATGTGCATTGCATGACTACTGGTAGTTATTAGTTCTCGGACTGGAGTACCGTTCCGAGGGAGCCTATGGCTCGGTTGTCGGGAGTACCGACGGGGACGGGCGATTGGAGTACCGACCCGGGATCGCACGCGCAGGTTTGTGGAGGTATTTGTTGCCTTTCAGGGCAGCGGCAGGTTGGTATGGGACTTGGGTGTCGTGTGTCTTGTGTGGGCCCCAAGGACCAGTATGTACTTTTATTATGCCTTACTATTGTGTTGTAGCGTCTCATGCCTTGTGTGTACCTGGGGGTTTATTTTGGGGAGAGTTTTCTGGTTATGTTCAGCCTTCAGCCTTTCTTTTCTTTATGCTTGCTGAGTCTCTCGACTCACTTTGCTTTCCATCATTCCAGGTAGTGCCAGCGTGGGCCATGGTAAGGGGGTCAGCTCTAGTGGCAGAGTCGGTGCGGTGTACAAGCAGTCCCGTCAATCCCTATCCACTTTGATGTCTAAGTAGAATTTACTTTATTATTTTGTACTGTGCCAGGTCTTTCCTCGAGTCTCGTGTATGTCGGCACAAGAGTCTGTGTTTATTTATTTATCATGTGACCGTTGTGATAGCGGGGTACCCGTAGTGCATGCATATATTTAGCTTTGTTTCCGTTGTTCTTATTTTCATGTATGCATGCCAGGGTGATTCTTGTCTTATGTTTTATTCTTTTTCTCCTCCCGTAGGCGCTCCCGTTCGGGTAGTCCGGGTGGTCGGGGATATCCGGGCAGGGGTGCTTACACTTGCAAATTATTCTGATTGAAAATTATTTGGATATCTTGTATTTGTTTGTGTCGATAATGGTAAACTAGAACCAAGGTCTAAATAATGTCTATTCCTTGGTTATAAGTCTGGTGTTAAGGGTTATAAATTATAGAAGTCAAAAGTGCCTAAAGTTGTGATAAGTATAAATGTTATCTTTGATGAAATTGTTATTGTTGGTCCCTTAGGGTATGGTCACTCAAGATGAGGGATGAATTGAGTGATTAATTTTTTTTTCAATTTTAATAAATATTATTGATTAATGATTTTATTGAAAAATATATATTTGATAAATATAATAAATTATAGTTGAGATTAATAATAAATGTAAGTCACAAAATATAAAAATAAATACAATGAGGTATAAGACAATTTATAGTGGTTCAGTATCTTCACATACACCTAGTTCACTCTCCCAATATCTAACCACCATTGGGTTCCACTAAAATAATTTCACCAAGATTTCCACACTAGCTCATATTGGAAACTAAATACACACCTAGATTACAACGGGTTCTAGGCAACCACTACACCAAGATTTTCTCTTTAACTTATCTTGAAAACTAGATTCACCTAAATTTTAACGGATCTAGGAAACATATACAATTCTCAATAATAATTTAAATGTTTACAAATAATTTTTCCACACTTGGACACAAATAAACAATTAGAACAAATTATATAAAGCAATAATATTTAAATAAATTTGTAACCTCAAATGGAGAAGTTCGGATTTGTCGTAGAAAACTTGAAGAACTTTTCTCCTCTTGCATTGTGGCTCTTCGGTGGATGTGGAATAATATTTCAAGAGTCTTGGATTGTTTGGATGTTTTGCTTGAGAGCATTTGAGAGCTTTCGGATGCTTTGGATATACAATGGAAATATTTAAATTCTCAAAAAATGAGTTTGATGGGGTATTTATAAGTATTTTAGGCACTAAATAAATGGTTAATATGAAATTTAAAATTCAAAAAATGTTTAAACTTTCGTAAACAATAAGAAAACATGTCTCACATTTAAATCAAAATAAATTTACTTTTTGTATGAGAAATCAAAATTTGAAAATTCAAATATAAACTTTTGAGACATAAATGATTAAAACAAGAAAACATGTCTAAAATCAATCTCCTTTAATTCAAATAAATTTATTTTTGTATAAGTAAGAGAAAACATGTCTAAAAACAATTCTCCTTTAAATCAAGATTTGAAAATTCAAATATAAGCTCTTGTGACATAAATGATTAAAACAATAAAACATGTCTAAAAGTAATTCTCCTTTAATTCAAAATAAATTTACTTTTTGTATGAGTAAGAGAAAACATGTTTCAAAATAATTCTTCTTTAATTCAAAATTAATTTACTTTATGCATGAGTAAGAAATGCATTTATCAAGATATGAAAATTTAAACATAAACTTTTGAGACATAAATTATCAAAACAAGGAAACATGTCTAAAGACAATCTATCTTTAATTCAAAATAAATTTATTCTTTGTACCCATTTTTAATTCAAAATAAATTTATATTTTGCATGAATAAAAAATAAATTTATATTATAAAAATATTTTTGTTAATCATCAAAACTTAATTAATATGAGCAAGTTGGCTCAATAGTTATGATTCATGGTTCGTTTGCAACAGAATCTAACCTTATAGGTAACTAGAGTTCTGATATTCAGGTGAAGTTTGAAATCAATAACAGTCAAACATTCGAGCCATCATCATTTTAGACTAAGTCAAGCCTGAAAGAAAGTGTCAGTCCATCATATTGTTGTATTGCTAAGGATAAACCCAGAAGAAATATCAAACACCTTCAAAGATATGTTGAAACTAATCTCATTGCATATGCTTTGAATGTGACTAAAGATATTGACTACAGCGAAGAGTCTTCCACTTATTTTGAAGCAGTTAGTTGTGCTGAATTTGGGAGATGGATTATGGTAATGCATGAAGAGATGGAATTCTTACACAAAAAATGATATTTGAAAATTAATGAAACTACCTGAGTATAAGAAAGCAATTAAATGCAATTGGATATTCAAGGGAAAAAAAGATACACTAGGAGTCAAAAAGGCAATGTACAAAGCTAGATTTGCAGCGAAATGGTATAGTCAGGTTCTAGGTGTGGACTTCATAGATATATTTTTCCTAATTATGAAATACAGTTTCATCTGGACATTACTTGGTATTGTAACTATTCAAGATCTTGAACTGGAACAGTTGAATGTTAAGACAACGTTCTTATATGGAGAATGTGAACGAGGATGTCTATATGCAACAACCATATGGTTTTGAAGTTTCAAGTAAAGAAGACTATGCGTGCTTGTTGAAAAAATCTCTATATGGTCTGAAACATTTTCATTGGCAATGGTATAAAAGGTTTGTTTCCTTTATGATTAAGCACGATTTTGATAGATGTAGTTATGACAGTTGTGTCTATTTTAAAAGGAACAAGAACAGATCTTTCATATATCTAATTTTATTTGTTGATAATATGCTAGAAGCATCGAAAGATAAAGACGAGATAAGGAGATTGAAAGCTCAGTTCAACAAAGAATTTGAGATAAAAGAATTGGGAGCAACGAATAAGATACTTGGAATGCAAATTTCAAAAGATATGAAGACAGATAAATTGTATATAAGTCAAAAGGGATATGTTGAGAAAGTTTTGACTAAATTCAATATGTTAAAGACTAAACTTGTGAGTACTTCGTTGGCTGCACATCTTAAGTTTTCATCGAGTTTATCTCCTTAGTCAAATGATGAAATTGACAAGATGTTGAAAATTTTATACTCTAATGCAGTGAGTTGTTTTATGCATGTTATGATTTATACACATCTTGATTTGGTTCATGCAATAAGCATGATTAGTAGATACATGTTAACTCTAATAAAGAACATTAGAAAACGGTATAATGGATTCTCTGACAACCCATGAACACCAATTGGTTCGTTGAAACCACTTAGTAAGTGAAGAAGGAACTCGTCAACAATATGTACCAAGGGAACCATTGCCATTGAATTTTAAAAAAATCTAATCAATCACCTTTTTACTTCTTGTCAGAAATCTCTACTATTTACTGGACTTGCTTATTTTTCTACCATCATCGTTATTTTACACCAAAGATAAAAGAGCCACCAGATCTCTTTGTCTTGTTAGATTTGTTCTAAATTTTTCGTTATAAAGCCCTTTTGCTGCCACTTCTTGCATTTTGCCTTTCTTGTATCATTTTATATCCTTGTCACAACCAAAAATGGTAGACAAAGATGGCATCATCAAATCAAACAATGGCTCAAATAATCATTAATATTTGTGTTATCACTTAACATATCATTTACAGATTTAAAAGAAAATATTAACTCAAATAATCATTAATATAGTTTTTAAAGTGTCTCACATGATTAATGTATTATGCATTCACATCAACCAAATTAAGAGTCACCATGATGTGTCCCTCCCCCACATGATATTCGGAATACTTAAAAAACTCACTTTCAACCCATAATTTGATAATTTATCACAAGAAAGGATATGAGTAGACTTTTTAATTTTTATCCTTATTTTATAATGATCTGCAATGATTTATGCCACCTAATTATGTATATAGTTTTTTTATATTTATCCATTGTTATATTAGATTTAAGGGTAATGCAACGGTTATTTTGTAATAAGAATATTTATTATATTATTATATTTTAAATTTTTAAATAATTTTATTATTTAACAATAAATTTATTGTGTTCTAAAATATTAAATTAACTAATAATGTGTAATAAACATATTTTATTAAAGAGTTTAAGGTACTTGTTAAAGTACATTTAATACGCTTTATCTTTAATATCAAATAGTTTTATTAATTAATAATAAATACATTATAAAATTAGCAGTGGTGATCGTATAATATATATTTAATGTTATTTACATGGCCACCAACTATAGCTTAAATGTTTAATGAACGATTTGAATTGACCACCAAACCGAGGCTGACACTGACCCCACACCTTAATTTTTGATCCTTGGCCCTGCCTTTGTGTGAAGCAACTCCAAAGCACTTTACCTTATTTGCAGAAACTCATGACAAATTCTTCAACTAATCATTAATGCCCTCGTGTGGGTTTCCGCGACACACTTACTCCCCATTAAGTGTAAATTCCAATGGCCCCCCATTTTCTTACATAATTTACAAAATCCCCCGCCTATAAAACAAGATTTTACATCAAAATTGAATGCAGGATTTTGGGCAATTTTCTCAGGACCCACGCGGCATTTGTACTTTATTACATTGCAAGAAATGTATTTATTTTCATAAAGAGGGATTTAGTGAGAAGTTTTCTCAGTTTTTCAAATAATTGGCGACTCAATTTTAGCACTTCAAATAATATTTTATACTAATATATTATTACATTTTATAACCCATGTAAGTAGAATCTTGGAAGCTAAAACTAAGCATTATTATTATTGTATATTGATTGGACATATTATAATTTTCACTTTACAAACCATTTACCAATTTTGTTTTCATAAATTTTCTTGCAGAAGTTTACTTATTTCTCAATATTATTAGGTGACCTATTTATTTTCAACATGCAAGTGTAAGGTAACTAAGTGAAAAGTCAAAAATTACCGACACTGTCGTGTGTTCTAAGATAAAGACTCATTGACCATTTTCAAGCTTAGATGATTATCCCTTATTTCTCAAGTTCCCATATTTTCGTTCCTCACCCTTCCATTTCAATTTTTTCTTGCTAATTATTATTATTATTATTATTATTATTATTATTATTATTTTGCTAAGTTGCCATGTGATTGGCCTTTATTTTATTGGGTCGACTGATTAATTGTTATTTTTCATGAAAAACACTAATAACTTGATTCAATTATCATTAATTATTTTATAAATTAATTATGAATAATTAATCCTATAAAATAATCCAAAATAATAACACCAGTACATAAAATGTTCAATCATCGTGATGGTAACGTAAAAGGCATATTAAATATTTTATAACAAAAAAAAAACTATTAATTTAAAGTTAAACTAAGTCATGCAATTAAATATTATTGTCATTAATTATAGATGTAGCCTGTAGTAGGGGGCTTCTCGTAATATCATCCTCCCGCTCTACTTTTTGTCTCGCTCTTGTGCGCTTTTTCGTTTTATATCCGTTGAAGGCCCGCTGTCCGTCAAAAAAGCTCCAACATCGGCCTTTTTCCATTTTGCTGAGAGATTTTAGCGTTAAGCCAGGGATACTCCTTCTGCTACCACTGCAGTCTCAGCTTCTCAGTCACTCAACGCTCTCTCTCTCTCTCTCTCTCTCTCTCTCTCTCTCAAGCCTCTTGCAGAAATGCAGATTGCGTAGGTTTCTGCGGAAACAATGGCGGTTTCCGGCCAAGATGCCGGCGGCGGCGGAAGCTCAGGGAGATCCGTCTTTCACAGTCTGGCCTCCAAAACGCCAATTATGGGGCTGAAACTCTACGTCCTGATCGGAATATGCTTTGCGTGCATAATCGTAGTCTTTTTCCTGGTTTTCCTTCGTCTTCGTTCGAATCGAAACTCGAGACGGCGAGGGACGCTGGTTAAGCACGGTTCGGGGTTGTTACCTCTGGTCTCGGAGGAGATCATCCAAATCAAGGGATCGGATCTAGCGGAGAAGGGGAAAATCGATGGACATGAGAAGGAGAGAGGTGCGAATGTCAGGGCGAAGTTGGGGAAAGTGATTGGGGTTGAGATCGGGAAAGGGAGTTCAGGAAGCAACGTCTCCGGCGGGAGCCAAAGCGAAACGACGTCGTCGTCGGCGGTGTCGGCCGACGGACCGAACATCGGGTGGGGCCGGTGGTACAGCTTAAAGGAGCTGGAGGTGGCGACACGAGGATTTTCGGATGAGAATGTGATCGGTGAAGGCGGTTACGGGATTGTATACAGAGGGGTTTTACAGGATGGCTCGGTGGTTGCGGTGAAGAATCTTCTAAATAACAAGTAAGCAAACTTCAATTGCAGCTACATTGTTTTCGTGCTTAATTTTCTTGTTTAGAATTTTCTTTTTTGGTTCCTTTGGTTATGGTGTATATCAACTGGTACGAAATTTGTAGACTAACAGGTCTTCAAGCAGAGATTATCAGAGCTTGGTCGATCTGGAACATGTCGGCGTCGTAAATGACTTTGCTTTCTTGCTAGCTAGCTTGTTGAGGAAAAGTAAAGGATGATTCCTTTGTTCTTTCTTCCTTTTTGTTCTTTCTCATCATCTTCTTTTGACTCTCTTTCTCTCTCTCTCTCTCTCCCCTTTGATTGAATGAATTTTTTTATTTTCCATTATGTACAACTCTCTCTCTCTCTCTCTCTCTACTATGCCTAGCTTTACGTATTAGCTCTGATTTGGTGGTGGATTCAAACACTTTTGATTTTTTTCCCATCTCCCCTTTGATTGAATCACTTTTTTTATCTTCCATTATGTACAGCACTCTCTATCTCGGGAACTCAGTCACATTTTGATTGGACTGTTGAAGTAAGCCATTAGTTATTAACTTATTATGCCGCTTGAAAATAGTCAATCTTACTTCTAATTCTCTGGTAACACTGGAAAACGAGGGACTGAAAATCTTACTTTTATTGCTACATTTTATTAACTTAAATGAGCACATTCATATAAAATTAATGAGACGTTGGGCAACGTTCTCATGGTTAAGAAGTTGGCGTTGTTGTATGCTGAGGTGAATTTGTAGTCAAATAAAATATGATCAAGATTCCGTAGAGTTGCAGTTCTCTTCTAAGAAAAAAAATCCTAATTTGTGGTGCTTTACTTACATTCTATAACCATCTTATATAAAGGGGTCAGGCAGAGAAGGAGTTCAAGGTGGAAGTGGAAGCAATTGGAAAAGTGAGGCACAAGAATCTGGTGGGTCTTATTGGGTATTGTGCAGACGGTGCTAGAAGGTAATTTTCATAATCCCGTTTGCTTCCTATTGTCTACAGAAAATGTGTAAAGAATTCCTTATTATTCTTCTAATGGTGTTGCAACTTAAAACTGCCCAATCAGGTCGCTTGTGTACGAGTACGTTGACAATGGCAACCTGGAGCAATGGCTACATGGTGATGTAGGGCCCGTTAGTCCTCTCACTTGGGATGTTCGGATGAGGATTGCAGTTGGGACGGCAAAAGGGTGGGTTTCATTTTATTGGTGTTAGATTTTTACTTGAGAATGAGTAGTTAAAACTGAAATATGGTTGTTTCTAGTGCTCGTTAACATGCATTTAACCAACCAGTTTGAAGAATAACTGAAAGGATTTTCAATGAGGGATATTTGAATTTAGTTTCATCTTGAAAGGCCTGATTGCAATTTACTAATTGTGTTAAGTTCATGACATATGGGGTTCAAACCCAAACTGCCTTCCAGTTCCCTCTCCAATGCGGCTCCCACCCAAAAGAAAAAGATGATTAAAACAGAAAAAAAAAATATAGTTTTACTCATTGCATCATTCATCAAATGCTGATAGTTTTACTTATTGCATCGTTCATCAAATGCTGTCTTAGTCTTTGATTTTCTGGTTGTGTGGATGTTGACAATGAGAGTAAATCTATCATGTCTTATCTTTCTGTTGTTTTCAAGTAAATTTTATCTTCACTTCCTTTGTTAGATTCTTCCTTTGTCACTTATCTCACAGACAACTGTTCTGTTCTCTTTTGCCTGATCTGCATGTACTTAATATGTCCTGTTCCTATGACAGACTAGCCTATTTACATGAAGGACTAGAACCCAAAGTTGTGCATCGTGATGTGAAATCTAGTAATATTCTTCTGGATAGAAAATGGAATGCTAAAGTGTCAGATTTTGGACTGGCTAAGCTTTTGGGACCCGAGAAGAGTTATGTGACTACGAGAGTAATGGGAACATTCGGGTTTGTTTGTTTCTTTTTTCCCCATAACTCTTGTATATTCAACTTGTCAGTTGCTTCTAGTTGAAGGTGAATAAGACATTTATCAGTCTGTAATATTATTTGCTTATCTCATTTTGCTGCTGCAGCTATGTCTCTCCAGAATATGCAAGTACAGGTATGCTCAATGAGTGGAGCGATGTGTATAGTTTTGGGGTTCTGCTTATGGAATTAATCACAGGAAAGAGCCCAGTTGATTATTCAAGAGCACCTGGAGAGGTGGAAACAAGTTTCCTTTTGTTCATTCCTATCCCAGTTCCTCTTGGGTATTGATATTGACTATATAGCATCATTATCCGTTTCCTTTTCTTGCCTATAGATGAACTTGGTTGATTGGTTCAAAGGAATGGTCGCAAATCGGCGTGGGGAGGAGATGTTGGACCCCCTGATTCGAGTGCAGCCTTCTCCAAGAGCATTGAAGAGAGTGTTGTTGGTCTGCCTTCGCTGTGTGGATTTGGATGCTAAAAAACGACCAAAGATGGGGCAAATAATACACATGCTGGAGGGTGATGAGTTTCCTTTTCGATCTGTAAGTCTTGTTCCGATGCTCTTGTTATGGATTATATTTGATTAGTGTTCTAAACCTTGGTCTGAACAGTTCCGTGACATATTATTGAGCTTGTTATTCAGTCCTAATCTGACACATCGTAAGAAGTACTTTCATGATCAAGCATGAGGCAGGGTCTATCTTGTTAGAGGTGTTAAGATTTTCAATTATTCATAAAGATGACTATTACGGGACAAAACATTGTTAGATGTGGTTACAACAGTAATTTCTTATAATACTTGGTTGAGGCTCAAATTTGAACTTGCAACACCGAAAATTGTAGTATCAATTGATGCTAATTTTGGATATAATTTTCTTACATCTATATAAGAGAGAGCATTTGGGAAAGGGAATTTGATTTGAGCTACCCTGAAAATATTTCACTAGTTAGGAAGAAGGCTTTTGTGGTTAGCAACAGAGCAGTCTTCTGTTAGTATTTCATTATCCTTGTATATATATTCAAATAATGAAAAACTCAAATATCAGTGCTTTTTCCTCATCCATTTGATTGTAATTATCCGGCACAAGAAATTAGATAGAAACTCTTCGTCTTTTCCGTCTCAAGATAAAAACCAAAAAAAATTCCGTAGCAGTTACCAATGCATTTCCACTTTCTCTATTTCTTCCAGCTAAAATCGATTCATATTGCATAGGAACCTCGGACAACCAGAGAAACAGCTCCTCTGCGTTCCCATGCGACTGTTGTTACTGGCAAAGTCTCACGTGCATCCAAGGATGAAGCGGGCGGTGACGGGCTGAGATCAAAATGGAGATAAGTATTTTCTGCTCAAGAAATGCTGCATGGAAAGGTAAAATATTTTTGTAGCGTGTACATAATTTTACATGGATCTACGGAGCGGAATCACATTGTTGCTTATCATTTGTGCTTGAACACAATTGTTGGTTGTCCAATAAGTTGAACTTCATCTTCAAGTCTTACACTTAGCCCTTGTATATTGCTGATTCCCACTATTGACTATTCCCATGATATGTGAAGTATATTTAACAACACAAACCTAAAAGCCCCTTTAGTTGCGGTTTACTACATGACTTCAAATTCTCCATGTGTTATAACTAACTCTTAATTTAAAATCTTTAACTTGATTGAAGGTAAAAAAGAATTGACAAAATTGTTTGTTTTTTTCCTAAGTTACAAAAAATTAGTTACATATTGTTTGTTAGGCAAATTTAAGTTCCTGTTGTAGCATGCCTTTGTAATTTTCATTATTGGTGACCATTCTATTCTATCCATTTTTTGTTGTAATATTTCTGATGGTATTTATTAGGTGCTTTCTCTTTGTGTTATTAAATCATATAAAAAAATTTATCTTCCAATTGAAATTTATTCTATCGATATGTTTATTAAGGGAGCAATTTTACTGGAAGTCTGGAACCTTCATTTCTCATGCAGAATACCATGCTACCCTCAAAATAATCTCAAGGATATTTGCTTTAAGGCTTTTTATTTTTATTTTGTTTTATCCCTTTATTTTCAATGTATGTTTTTACTTTTTATTTTTTATTAAAAAATAAAAACTAACCATTAAATTTGATAATATTGTTTTTCAAAATTTTAAAAATAAAAACTAAAATGACACTCAATATAAGTGGTTGTATATCTTATCAGATAATTAAATACATACAAATTATTTTATATTGACAAAAATTTGCATCCCCTTTGTAGGGTTTAAGTCTATGAATAAAGTATAGCTAGTTCGTGACTAAATTTAGGTAGATGAAGAGTGTGGAAATAAAATATCAGTAAAAAAATATATTTTGTTATTTTTATTTTTTAAAATAAAAATTGTATTCATCAATGTAGTAAATGAAGTTTTCTGTTTATTTTTTCAGTAAGTGAATGAAAATAGAAAATTGAAAATGACCCTAGATTCAAATGGGCTATTAAAGTAAGGCATTGGTTGATTGTTAGAAAGATGTTTTTTTATTATTCCTCATAAATAAGAGGGTAAATTGTAACTACATCTTATAGTTTGTGGTGTTCGTAAAGAGATTATGTGATTTAAAAATATTTTTAAAGTTTTTGTAGTTTTTTTTGCTTAGATAATTTTTTGTCAATTTAAAAATATTTTTGGATGAAATATTAATTTGAGAAAAAATTAAATTATAAAGGCATCTAAAAACATTTATAAACTTCAGATATTTAAAAATGAATCTAAATGAATTGTTTGAATGAAATTTATGCGGAAGTTAATGACATTTAGAGATATTTTTAAATTACAGAATTTAAAATTTTATCTAAATGAGTTTTTTTGAATAAAAAATAAGTTGATGAAATTTAGAGATATTTTTAAATCATGTAGATTTAAAAATTTATCTAAATAAGTTATTTGAATTAAAAAAGTAAGTCAAAGGCATATTGAGGTATTTTTAAACTAGGAGGGATCTTTTTGTAAATAACTCAAATCAAGTGAGGTGTAGGTGTAATTTATGTTAAATAATTTGTTCTTGTGTTTTTGAAATAGAAAATATCAATTTTAGGTCAACTAAAATTAATATTAATTGTACTTATAATAAAAATGAAAAAATGAATTTTAAAACTGATTGATAAAAAATAATATTAAGATATTTAAAATATTAATATTACTTAAAAATATAAATATACAATTTGAATGCATTTTAACCTATTTAACTAATTTGAACACATTTTTTTAGTTTTTACTTTTTAAGATAAGAAAAGAGTTCTTTATTTCAACAGTTGAAATTTGAAAAAAGCTTTTCTGAATTTGTTGCGTGAAAAAAATATGACATTTTTTGGTTAAATTATAAACAAAGTCCCTTAAGTTTAGCTTAATTACAAGTAGTGCCTCCCATTTTAAAGATAAGAGTGGTTGTTCATGTTCTTAAAATATATAATAGGATAAATAGACCCCATTTTTTAAAAGACTCTTTACTTTCTCTCCTTCTCATTTTTTATAAAATGTATTTTAGTGACATAAATACATTTTCTATTATATAAATATAAACATATGTTAGCCCCGAGGTTGAGTCGCATGGCTCAATGGTGAAACTTAATTGCTTGTCGGCCACCCCCAACCAATTGTGTACGGGTTCAATTCCTTGAGTGTTTGGCCTTTTGTGATTTATTTTTTTTACCAGAATCAAGAGATTGAGCTATTGAGACTCTCGTGATGAAGGTCGAGTCGCATGGCTCAATGGTGAAACTTAATTGCTTGTCGAGCACCCCCAACCAGTTGTGCACGGGTTCAATTTCTTGAGTGTTTGACATTTCGTGATTTATTTTTTTTACCAGAATCAAGAGATTTGAGCAATTGAGACTCCCGTGATCATCCATATATATATATATATATATATAGAAACTTATGTTCTAAAGTATAAATATAAACTAATATATATAATATAAAAAAATTATATATAATAAAATATTTAAAAAATATATTTTTAAACTATAACTATTTTCAAATTATATAAATATCTAAAAGAAATAAAAACAGTAAATTTAATATTGGCCACTATTAATCGTTAAAATTGATAATTATTTATTGATAAGAGAAAATAGAAGCTAAATTTATTGAAGTTAAAAGAAGGATAATTTTATTCGGAGAAAGTAACTTATTTTTGTGTGTGGCTTTAATTATTGTATCTATAAAAAGTTCATATTCTTTTTTCGGATGATTCAGTTCTGGATGAATGTACCATTTTGTCCTTTCTTTCATCTTATGTCCATATTAATTTGCATTAGTCTTATGCAAGATTTTTTTATCTATAATAAGATAGATAATAAATAATGCATATAATAATAAAAATAAAAACCCTGCATATGTGCTGTACTTTCTGTAATCATAAATCTTTTAAGAAATTATATATGGTCATTGTAATATATACTTTGTAATGTAAATTTAGAGAAAGAGGAGCTAGACAGACAAAGAAGAGATATAACTATTAAATTGTCTTTTACCGAGTTTTTAGGGGCATGACAAGTCTGTAATTTTTGAAGATGCAGCAATATTATGTGTAATTTTTTTTAATTTAATGACGGTTGAGTGTGGTAATTCTCAAGAATACCAGCCCAATGGCTCGATAAGGTGGATTTGACTAAGCAGTTTAACCACTTATAAGCTATTCAATATTTTTTCTTAAAGTGTTTGGTAACACTAAATAGTTTAAAAATTACACTGTTTAAACACTAATAGAATAGCATTTGAAAAAAGCTTCTATCCCCCAACTTTTGCAAATATGTTATCACTAGTTTATTATATTGATTGAGTCATTTATTATTTTTGTCCTACAATATTTTTAATATTTACATCCATTGTCGTTGCTATTATAACGTTATCTCTTTTTCTTCATTACTATCTATTCTCCCATCTTCCCTTCGCATTTGGCATTATGGTCGTTACCACCGTCGCCCCTCTTCCATTACCATCGTCGCTTAGCTCGGCCACCGCAAATTGCCTTATGTTAATGGGTTCCTTCCTTGGTTGCAACATTGTCGCCTCAAGTCACCCAACGTCGTCACATCTCCTTCTTCTCTAGATTGATAGTCACCTTGTGGGTCTCATCGGTCACACCATTATCGTCTCATGTTTTTGTCGCAAGTCGTCGGGATTCATCTCCAGATCGGGCATCACCTTTATCATTGTTTGGTGGGTCTCATCTTTGGTCACGCCATCTCCGTCTCTGCTTTTAGATCCATCGCCACAAGCTGTTCGTCGCCATTATCGTCTCTTACTACTTCTTTCCTCAAGATTGCTCATCGTAGTTGTTAGTCTCTTTCATTGTTGTCGTCTCCTGTCACCTCATTTATAATTTTGTTTTACTAACCAATTTGTATATATGTGTGAGATAATTAAATTTCAATTCAAATATCATGTGTGATCTAATTTTGAATTTTATAATTATTAATTTTTATTATTATCAATTATTGTATCTTATCTAATCTTGTAATTTTATAATATATAACAAATTTATAGAGGAAATAAATATATATTTAAGTATTAATATTTATTTATATATTTATACTTGATATGTATTGATAAAATATAAAATTTTAAAAAATTATATAATGTCTCAACTTATATATTAAAGATTTGTATGAATTAAATTTAATTTTAAACATAAAATATTATATTAATATATTTTTTAAATAATTATATATAATTTATCAACCGTATTTTATTATACATTAATTTATAAATTTTGTTTGTATTAAAAATTAATATATTTATAAATTTATAATTTTAAATTTTTTTGTTAAGTTCTATAATTTATCTAATTTTATAAATTAATTACATAATTATTAATTTATAATTTAAAAATATATTTATTTAAAAATGTTATTAATTTAAATATTATTTAACTTAAAAACTTTAAATAACTTAAAAGTTGGGTAAGTTAAAGGCTCCTTTAAAAAAAAAAAGGGTTAGCCAAACAGGCCTGCGGAGCGGAATATGGATGGATCTGATAAACGTCAGTCTTACCGTACAGCGGTACAGGTGTCACGGAACGCCATAAACCGCCAAAGTTTACTCTACAACTGACACGTGGCACCCCGCCAAATGTCATGATTTTCTCACATTCACCACGCTTCCACTGAAACGGACGTATAAGAATTAAGAACGAACCAAAACGAGGCATCGGAAAACTCCATATTAGCAATGGAGGAGAAACTGATAGAGAGGCTTGAATCGGCGGTGGTGCGGCTGGAGGCGCTGTCGGCCGGAGGGGCGGTTCCTCAGCAGGGTGGCGGGGATGCCGCCGCGCTGGATCTGTCGATTGTGGCTTTCGACGATCTCGTGGCACAACGCCTTGGTAGGGTTTTGGCTGCTGCGGAGAAGGTTGGGGGACAGGTTTTGGACGTGACCAAGGTTCTGGCCGATGCGTTCTCTGCTCAGCGGGAGCTCCTTATCACGGTCAAGCGGACGCAGGTTAGTTTCTGTTTGAATTCTGTTTTTGCCGGTTATGACAGAATTTGTGTTTGTGTGTGCATTATTCAGATTCTTGCAGTTTAATTTGTGCCATGCTCGTGCCACAGTTGGTCTTGAGGTGTTGAGACTTAAAAGTCCATGTTTGTGATTGATTAATGATGTGTTGATCAACAGTACATTCTTAAGAATGCCATTCTGAATGCTTGTGTTAATTTAGCACGAAATTATTACGAGTATTGGTTGACTTGGCTTTACAATAGATTTTCGAATTGGTTTCATATGTCTTTTAAAGGTTCTTCTCTTATTCTGGAGTTTCTTTTATAATTGATGTAAATTAATTATGGAGACGAACTACTGAGATATAACTGATATATATATATATGTATGTATATATAAATGGAATAGTGTTATTGTCATTAAGACAGGTTATTTCTGATAAATATTGGTGAGTAATTGATGATGTGATTGTTGTTGGGCACGAGCTGAGGCTAAAAGCAATGGGTAATTGATGGAATCTTGTTGCTGTGGCTGAGTTAAAATGTTTATAAAGGAACAAGTTTCGCTTCTGCTATTATATTGTTCCGTCATGTATCTGCAGTGCTAGTAATGCAATAGTGAACGTGATCCTCTTCATTTGCAGAAACCAGACATTGCAGGTTTGGCCGAGTTTCTCAAGCCACTAAATGAAGTGATACTTAAAGCCAACTCAATGACTGAAGGAAGGCGATCAGATTTTTTTAACCACTTGAAAGCTGCTTCTGAAAGTCTTGCAGCTCTAGCCTGGATTGCATATACTGGAAAAAATTGTGGTGAGAGACATTTTTAACCGTAAACACTGAAAAAATATATAATTTTTGGTACATGTTGGTTCCTCAGTCATCTTTCCCTTTTCAAGGTATGAGCATGCCTATTGCACACGTTGAAGAAAGTTGGCAGGCTGCAGAATTTTACAATAACAAGGTAGTTCAAATGTCAGCTGCAAGTTATAGCTCTCTACAGAGCATGCCATTTATAAAAGAAGTACAATATTTTCCTTCCTATTGAACTGGATGAGGCAAGAAAAACTGAAATGCAATAACATATAGTCTTTTTATCCAAGGTTATACTTCAACCAATCCCTTTCTGTTTCATGTTTCTTTTTATTGCTTCTTCTTATTATTTTTAATCCAAGTTCCCCGTGTAAACTAATTTTGGGAAGAAGAAATTGTGTTTGTGTTGATGGATGAGACGGTGAATTCCCATGATTCCTCCATTTCAAACTTCTGGTTCCTTTTGTCTTCGTGTAATGCCTCATAATATATCTCTGTTTGAAAGGCACTTTGTGATTTTACTTCATAAGACTTTTAAATTGGATATATTAATTAACAAAATCTACTTCTAACCAAGTGACTTTGCATTTTTAATAATAAAAAATAGGAGTAGTTCTGGGTGTCTGTCTGCAAACGCATTAGATGATCTCTTCAGAATAAGCTTTATTGCTGGAGAGATTTTATGCATTAGCCAGCAGTTAGTGACTTCCAGTTATAGTTCCCGGGAATGGTTATCCCAATAACAAAAAATGAACTTCCACTTCCCTCCATTTTGGATGCTACAGAATTTTGACAAGTAAATTATTAGTATAGTTGTACTACTGGAGCATTGGTAAATGAAGCTTTCAATGACACTTTGGTATAAAACTGGGGCTAGAAAATAGAGGGTAAATGAAGGAAACAATACAACTAGGGATTGTATATCTGATATATTGATTTTTGCCTTTTCACACTTGATGCTTCCATCTGTCCTTGGAATTATACCATAAGAAAATTTGCATGTAATCACAAACATGTTTCCTGTTTTCAATGAGAATGTGATACCACTTTGTAGATAGCAATTTGGATAAACTGTAATCTATTGATTAGTCTATTATTCTTTCTTTTGTTGTTTTGCAGATTCTTGTTGAGTTCAAAAATAAAGACCCGAGTAATGTGGAGTGGGCCAAAGCTATGAAGGAGCTCTATGTGCCAGGTTTGAGGGATTATGTGAAGAGTCACTATCCTTTGGGCCCTGTTTGGAGTGCCACTGGTAAAAAAATTGTTTCTGCCCCAACAAAAACTACTATGCCAAGCACTCCCGCACCTCCATCCACTCCACCTTCATCACTTTTTACTTCACAATCTCGTCAGTCTTCATCATCACACTCAAAGGAGGGGATGGCTGCTGTTTTTCAAGAAATTAATTCGGGAAAGTCAGTGACTGCAGGTAGTTATTATTTCTTAACAATTTTCTCTTCTTCCAAATGTTCATTGTGTGTTTCAATTGATTTCTTTCCTCCTAGGTTTGAGAAAGGTCACAGATGACATGAAATCTAAGAACCGCACAGATAGGAGTGGCGTTGTTTGTGCTAGTAAGAAAGAAAGTCATGTCAATTCTCCTTCTTTGTCTAAAGTGGGATCTCCAAAACTAGAGCTCCAATTGGGTCGTAAGTGAGTGCATTTTCATGCTTTAATATGCTGCATCAATAACATAAGAGTTTTATTTTAAATTTCTTATTGTTACTACATTGTACATCATGCAGGTGGGTGGTTGAGAATCAAACTGGAAGGAAGGATTTAGTGATTGATGATTGTGATGCAAAGCAGTCAATTTATGTTTTTGGATGCAGAGATTCTGTTTTGCAGATCCAAGGTTTTTTGTTTTTGTTTTTAATCTTATATGTACTTGATTGTTATTATTATTGTTTTAAGTATTATATTTGCTACCAATCAATAGATAGTGTCTTCAAGTAGGATTTCTGTTCAGGAAGTAGGTAGTAGCTTATTGAAAGTCTACCAATGTGCAGGGAAGGTCAACAACATAACAGTTGATAAATGCACCAAGATGGGTGTTGTATTCACAGTCAGTATGAAAATAGACATAGATATGTATATATTTATCTATGCTTCTGTATTATAAGCAGAAGGTAAGGAATATGGCTCACTTAATTCAACTTGAAAACAGGATGTTGTGTCTGCTTTTGAGATTGTGAATTGCAGTAGTCTTGAGGTGCAGTGCCAGGTACCAACTTCTCCCTGTTTATATCTGAGTTCTTGAAAAATCTTCCTGATATTGATCATTCTGTTATCTTGAAGTCCATAATTATGTATTAACTTCCAATTGCATTATGCCTTAATGGTCCATAGAGAATTAGAATTCAGTTGGCACTGGAATGGCCACATAATGTCTGCCATATCACAATAATCCAAGTTAATAATTTTTTATGGCTTTTCCAGGGTTCAGCTCCAACAATTACAGTGGATAATACAGGTGGCTGTCAATTATATCTGAGCAAAGATTCTTTGGAGACATCTATAACGACAGCCAAATCAAGTGAAATCAATGTCTTCATACCTGGTGCTAGGCCAGATGATGATTGGGTATGCTTACATTAAAATTTTCCCAGTTACAACTCTTTCAAGATTATACTAGAAATCTAAAAATAGAGAGAACATATTCTTGTGGTAGTTGCTTGCAATGGTTTATACCTTAATATCAACTATACCTCTTTGAATCCAAGACTATAAAAATATCTACCACGATCATGATAACTAAACATGGGCCAGTCACATATTTTGGCAAGAAATATAAATTTGGGAATCATGATATTTCCTTTTTTGGTTTTATCATCAAAGAAAATACATTGAACATGATGCCATGACTGGAACTAGGATTTATGGAAGGAAAAGCAAATGAAATGAAAATCAACAATCCCATATGCTAATCAGTATTTTTGTCTTCTTTTGATATTTCTTTATGTGATCGTAACATCCCTTTGAAGCTAAAAGAGAAGTTTTATCGGATGACTATAAAAGCATTTTTGTTGTATGGTTCAAAATGTTAGGTAGTTAAATGCCAATATGTGCGTAGGCTGAGGTGAGAATTTTATGGATGTGAGAGATCATAGAGGAAAAATAAGAAACAAAATCCTATGCAATAAAGTTAGGAACACCTACTGAAGATAAGAAGTTAGTCATGCTGAAAATGGTTTGGACAAGTGAGAAGGCCAAAATTGTGGATGAAATGGAGGAACTTTGTAACAAATTGGGAGAGTTAGAGCAATGAAAAACTTGGCAAGAAACCCTTCCACTTGGCATAGAATATATGGCAAGGATATGGTCATGGACAGAAATGACTGGATGTCTATATTTCATGTATCTAACCCCACCTGGTGGAGTTAAGGCTTGTGTTGTTGTTGTACATATTCTTCTATGTTGAAAAATTCTACTTCCAAACATAGGGTTGTTAATACCTCTTTGCAAAAAAAATGAAAAATGTTGACAAGCTCTTAGCAAAAAAAAAAAACGTTATTTTTACATAAAAAATATTTAGAAAAATGTTTATGCTTAAAAAATATTTTACATAATCTTTTTAATGTAAAAAGCTATTCTATGTTACAAAAGCCAGATGCTAGAAGACAATATTTGTATGTATACGTGTGATTCTTTACCAAAATAACAAGATTTTTGTTTCATTTTATATGAATTTTTTTACAAAATTATGTCTATATAATATTAATACTGTTTTTATGTCTGATTTTTTTTTCTTTAAAACTTTATGTTTTTAACATATAGACATTGATAGTTGAAAGGATGTTTGATTACAAAAAAATTAGCCAAGTCGGGTACACATTATTTATGGCATGGATCTAGATTGGACCATGGATTTGTGAGATCTGGTCCAAAATTCAAATAGATCTTGA
Source organism: Diospyros lotus (assembly GCF_014633365.1). Lineage (NCBI taxonomy): Eukaryota > Viridiplantae > Streptophyta > Magnoliopsida > Ericales > Ebenaceae > Diospyros > Diospyros lotus. The sequence goes on along the minus strand of NC_068338.1, from coordinate 39,233,004 downwards.
CCAGATTATTTCCTCATCGGATCTGGATTGGATTTGTCCTGGATTGGACTATTGAAAGGCCTAGCTTGAATGTTCTTCCATTCAATACTTAAATTTAAGAAGAAGCAGGCCTAGTTTTGCTGTTTAATCTTACAGTACATATTCTTTTATGCGAGTTATTCTAAACTTTTTGACATTGATAAAGATAAGCTTCACAGCTCACAAGTTTGAAATATCAGATTAATGGAATGGTTATATACAATTGTTAATCTTTTGTTGGGAGGTTGTCTTCTGCTTCATCCTCTAAACTTGCCTCATATTTTGTTCATCGTTTGCCACTTCTATTCCATTTTTTTTCTATTCAATATTTTATTGCCCATGTGTTACTTATCATTAAATTGGTGATACTGATGCTGACAGTAGGTAGCATCTCAAGGATCCTTAACTAATTGGGAACATATGTACCATCTCAAGGGGAGTGGTTAATAAATTGAGACATTTACATTTTGGGAAGATGGATGTTAAAGTGAGCTTTGTCCCTTTTCTAGATTGTGAATTCTAGTTTTGCATAGTGTTATTAGGTCTCTGGGCAGTTCTAGGACATTAAGGGCCATTCCTGTCTGATTAGCCAAGTGACCTAAACTTGACTGGAGGATAGGGAACTACTGTATGTCTAGCTGGGGAGATGTTTGATGGCTTTGAGCAAATACTCTCGGTTGAACCCTTTTCAAAGACTAAATTGTTTTCCTTGACAGTTTAATTGAGTTTTTTGAGTGATTGTACTGAAAGGAGACCGATTAGTCTCCAAATACACTTATTAGGAAGGCAAGTAAAGCTAAGAAAGGAAAAATGATCAGCTTCAGAACTTGGTTCCCCCTTACAAGCAACTCCTTGAACAAAATGGTGACGTTACTCTTTACCAAGGAAGTATTTGGGTGTGGGGTCTCTTTTCTGCCTGTTTTCGCTCAATTAGATGCAGTGATGTCCTTTCTCAGTGTATCTCAATTTTATGAACTTTGAGAAAAGAAGTACATTCTAGAATTTCTTGATGAGCTTGCAGCCCTAAGAACCCCCAAGGAAGAATTCCTACGCTAAGCCTAGTTTTTGTGTGCCAATATTTTGTTTATGATCTGTAGGACCAAGGACAAATACAAGTGCCCACAAACCCCCGAAAATTAGTCTTTACTCGGAAGTTTCACAGGACATGGATTTGAACATTGTGCTAGTTACGGTTTTCTGCATACACTCAATATTTTTGTTTTGGAAGCACATCTACTTTTGATGACACCAGTTATACTCCCTTGCCAGTCAAATGAAAGGCTCTTTCAAGTTGGTCAACTTCTTCAACCTTATCTGATTAAGTTCTTTTGTGGCAATGCTCAAAACATGGATAATTACAGAGTGATAAAATTTTGTGGCCATTGCTCCCACTTGGTTATCATCTTTGGTAAAACCACTAATTAATCAACATTGGTTGGTATAAACTAAACCGAAACTAGAAGGGGGCAATAATTATTGCTATCCTTTCTTGTTCTACAGGGGGAACATGCATTGCCACAGCAGTTTATTCACGTATACAAAGATGGCCAGTTTGTAACTACTCCGCTCTCCCACTCTGGAGCCTAATGCTGGAAAACTCTTCACATTCAACTGCAGTGGGAAACTCGAGACTTCATGGGAAAGATGGCATAAATATCCAAGCCCATGCTTGATTCTACTGTTTAGCTTTTTCGTGTTTCTATTATGGTACGTGTTTGTTCTCCGATCAATGTGTTATCTTTTCTGAGGAGACCACAAATGGAAAACAATGGTTTACAGGGCGCAGAATTTTTTTTGGCAATTTGGATCAATTGTTGTTCATTTGTGCATTATTTATTAATCAATGACATAACATTGTTACTGAATTAACATGTTTTTGCAGTTTTTATTAAAGTGCCAATATAATGTTTCAATGTGGTATAATATTTAAATATTTAAATCTGTTAGTGTAACCACATGTGAACAAAAGAACATTATATTTATAACGGTGTAAACCCAGTACGTTTATATACTGGTAATAGAGAAACTAATAAAGCTCTAGAAGTAGAACTAGTAATAAATTATGTTAGGCTACCCACTAAAATGCATTTATAATGTCCTAATATGTTGGTGAAACAAAATTTCAACAAGAAGATATTTAACTATAATGGAAAACAGTTTGATTGTTCTACGCCACACAAGCCAATACAACACGACTCAATATTCACCAGTTTGCACTGTTTGTTTTTGAGTCCTTTTTGACAGCTAGGTTTATTAGGCGATAGTATTTTGAAGAATTACGGGGTGGACAATATAAAGTTAAACAATCATAAATATATTGATTTATAAAAACGTTTGAAAGAGTACGAGTAATACCCATCCGTTATCGTCCAGCGGTTAGGATATCTGGCTTTCACCCAGGAGACCCGGGTTCGATTCCCGGTAACGGAAATTTTGCTTTTTTTTGCATGTTGTACGCAGTTCTTTTAGCGTAACATTCCAGTCACATAAATATTTATTTTATTTTTTTCTAACCTTATAAGAGTCAAATATGCTCTATAATTGCTCTTAGGACATAGGATAAATGACTGATAAGTGATACGCTGAGTTAATATAGTAGATTACGAGTTTGATATTTAGTTTAGGCAATAGCTAAAGGCTCGTCTGCGTTTTATCTCATCTGTCGAAATCGAAAGCATAAATGACGAGGGACTGTGTAAGGCAATAATCTTAAATATGTTATATAATTTTTGCTAATAATCAAAAATATAATTTTTTTTTTACAAAAACTTATAATTATTACTTTTCAATAATATGTTGAGTTGAGTGAACTCAAATACATATAATGAAGAGCGGAGAAGCCAAGTGAGACGCAATTGCTCCCATTGGGCCAAATTTTATATTTTTTAAAATTTTATATTATCTTTAATTCAAGTTCAATTCTCAAAATCAATCTAAAATTATTGTGTAAAATCTTAGCCTAAATAGGCTAAATGGCCCAAATCCAGTAACTCTTAAATTCTAATCCATTTCATTTCAAATTTATCTTATTTTTTACTTTCTTTCTTGATTTTTACCTAATTTTTTTTTCTTTTCATTACTATGCTTCAGTTGAAATAATATTTTTTATAATGAATATTATAAAGAATCAACAGTGTAATAGAATTAGAGATCAATAGATGAATGATAATTTAATTGTGTGTGTTAAAAATAATATATTTAATAAAATTAATAATGAAATCGTTATGAAAAATTATAAGAAACAATTATAAAGAGTTTTTATATTTTTATATTATTATTATTATCTTTTTTTTGAAATTATGTTTTTTATATTTAAATTCACCTCTATTGAATTAAAATTTTAGTTCTGTCCCTAATAATAACTACTAACAAATTATATATTTTTAAAAAATAAAATAAATTTGTTAAGTTGTGATTGAGCTTATAAATTTAAAAAAAAAAAGAGAGAGAAAAGAGTATATAATTGAAGTGTTGGACCATTTCAATTCATCAGTTTTAACTCCAAATTCCAAGTGAAACAGGAGATGGCATGGCAAACGAGGTTGTCGACTTAGCCATAGCTGAGTGGTAAAGAGGGGGAGTTGTAAAAGTAATGTTGGAGTTTGCCAGCATGGTATTAATTTTTGGGGGAAGAAATTTTTTTTTTTTTGGAAAGGTCTTTAGTAAGTGCCAGTAAATACAGTTTAAAAAAACAAAAAACCTAACCACCCAAACACATATTTAATTTATCTCTTTCGTGATAGTTCTAGGGCGAGCTGAGTGATAGCGTGTAATTAAAAAAAAAAAAAAAAAAGACCCCACCAATGCTAAATGTTATGACTGATGAAGGTCATTACGCCTAGGTGGCAGCATATCATTAGCTGTGCTGCCTTGCCTCATGTGTGAGATGGCAGCACAGCCAATTATGTATTGCCACCTAAGCGTCATGACTGCCATCAGTCAGTCATGACACTTAGATTATTCGACCTAACAAGACCCAGGTGTTGCGTCAACTATGCTTGCCTGACCACTAGGACCCACAAACCAGCGTGTCGCACTCGCACTCCCTCCATCAGCTCCTCACCTGCCACGTCACCCACCCCACCCCATCTGGATCTCTCTCTCTCTCTACAATCTGTACTTCGTCCCTGTTCGATATTCCAATTATCTAACCCTAATCACACAGCCTTTCTCTGAGCTGAAATTCAATTTGTTCCTCGGTTTCATGCGTGTGTATGTATCTGTATTCAGTGCCGGAGCACGGGCTAGGGCTCAAACCGAGCTGATCGCCGACATCTGATGGCCGCCCGTCTTTAGCAGGTTTTTTATTTATTTTTATTTTTTTTCGAGGATGTCCGTAGCAGAGCTGAAGGATCGGCACGCGGCCGCCACCGAGACTGTCAATGCTCTCAGAGAGCGTTTGAAGCAGAAGCGTCTTCTTCTTCTCGACACTGATGGTTTGCAATTCGGATCTCTCGTGGCTTTATACGTTTCTATGCTTTGTCAATCGGTTGATTGTATGTATTAGGTTTGCTCAGATCTGTTGTTGTGTTTTTGTTTATTTGTTTTTCCCGGAACGAATTTTCAGTGGCGGGGTATGCGAGGTCACAAGGTAAGACTCCGGTCAGCTTCGGCCCCACGGATCTTGTTTGCTGTAGGACACTGCAGGGACACACGGGGAAGGTAGGGTTTTGCATTTTCTCCTGGAATTCAAAATTCTGTGTGTGAATGTTTTACAGGATATAGTGAGTGATTTGCGATTTTCTATCTGTGCTTTGATTTTGGCTGTTTCCTATTTGTGCAAACGATTGATTATACTTGAAACATATAATTAGCTGGCGAAGAAGAAGATTCTGGGAATGAGTATGCTAACAGATTTAATCTATTCATTCATTTAAAGACCTGTAGTTTCTTCATGGTTAAAGTTTGACATGGGGTATTTGAATTAGTGGCAGAGTAAAAAAAGGGTAAATTTTTAACTTTTTGTTTTTTGTTTTCAAAATCTCTGAGAGCGTCAATCCTAGAATTAAGATAACAGATTATGCAGCAGTATGTGGCACGCATCACTTAGGGTGCTTTGCAGCAGTATGTTGAGGTTTTCCAATTTTTATCAGCTAAGTTCCACTACAGTTTTGTCCATCATTTATTTTTTAGATAGGAAAATATTTGAGCTTAATGTTAGAGATATTATTAGAGATATGATTAGATTAGGGGGAAATTATTGCATAATTTGCTCCCCAATTTTGTTCCTTGATTTACTCTCATTTCCTTATTTTATTCATTAGCTTATGTATAATTAGATATCACTTATTGTATACTCTGAATCATATTGTATTCAATTTCTCTATTATGTTCCTCCAATTTGAACATGGTATCAGAGTGTCAAGGTTGATTTTTTCTGAGTTTCGTGTTTGAAGACACGAGACTGATTCTAGGCAAAACTCATTGTTGATCCTCCGTTCATCCCATTCTCCGTTGCTGCCATCTGCCAGTCCTGTTGCTGATTTGAGAGACCAGATCTACTGGTGTACCACTGATCTGTCACCGATCATTTTCCAGTGTTGCTTCTCTGTGTCCTTTTTATATCTGTTCTAGCCACAATCCTCCTATGGCATTGTTTGTCATGGTATTCTGCTACCATTTGATGTTCTCCCTTTGATCTCCACCTTGATCACAATTCACCTGTGGTAGTATTTTGATTGTATTCTAATACCATTATCTTAATCTCCGTTTTAACGGTATTTTGACACCATTCTCTTGATTTCCATTTAATGTTATTCTGGTACCATTCTCTTGGTCTCTGTTCTCATGGTATTCTGGCACCATTCTTCTGGTCTCTGTTTTGTTCTCCAATTCTCTCACTAATCTCCTGTGGCAATATTTTATTGTTGATCAATTGTTCTTGATTTCTGAACCAAGTCAATTCTCCTTGGTTTCTAGATTTTTTTTTTCTGTTTTTTTTTTTTTTTCTCATTCTCTGTTCTAAAACTTATCACAGAATTTGTTCCCCTTATTTTGTTCCTTGATTTGCTCTCATTTCTTTAATTTGTTCGTTAGCTTATCTATAAATAGATCTCACTTATTGTTACCTTCGAAGTATATTGAATACATTTTCTCTATTGTGTTTCTCCAATTTTAACACTTAAATAAGTGAAGAAAGTATATGAACAACATAGGAGCAAGAATCTGTTATAAAAGGAGGAAGAAAGTAGAAGTATGCCTGGGCTATGGAGAAGTAAAAAGGTGATACAAGATGAAAGGCGAGTCCTTATAATTTCAAATGTAGTCCTCCTCAGGTGGCGTAAATATGATCCTAAAACATTCCTTGACAAGGAAGAAAAAAGGGTTCCCTATCACTCCTACTGAAAGCTTAGTGTTTAATCATTAGTAATTTCCTTGTTCCCTGTTCTTTGGTTTTGACTCAACCTTTGCATTCTTTCTCCTTCCATTCTCTATCCAATGATAGGCAAGACTACAATGCCTGGGTAAACATCCTGTTTACCAAACAAGACATCTAGAATGTCACTTAACCTTTCCCCTCCTGTAGCCAAAGTGATAGCGGATGAATGAAATGGAGGTGGGGATGTTATGATGGATGTGAGAAGATAAAATTAAAAATGAGGCTATTCATAATAAGGTCGGAGTGGTTCATGCTGAAGATATGTGAGACATGATTAAAATAGTTTGGTTATGTGAGAAGAAAATCAATTGAGGCTCCTACGCATGGATGGAATAGAACAAGTCTTTAGCAAAAGAGGTAGAAGAAGACTTAGAAAAACTTGTTGGGAGAATCTTATTATAATATGAGTTGTAAGAGCCTTACAAAAGATAAGGCCATAGATAGAAATAATAGGTGGGCTAGAATTCATATAGCCAACCCTACATGGTGGGATTAAGGCTTGATATGTTGTTATTGTTTTTCTTTTTTTCAATTGAAGTGTGTTATCATTTAGTCAATGTCCCTGCTAGTCTTTGCTTCTGTTTGATTGGTGAAAATGTAGTGTGATTTCCATAGAAGGAATGTCTAAATGAAATTGACAAGATGTAAATTGTACTCCTGTTGTTTATACCTTACTTAAATATGGGTTGGTAAGCTTTTAATCTCTTCTGCGTTGTTGTTTCTTGACATTATATTTACTCATTAGAAAACATGTGAAAATAATAAATGATTTAACATGGTAACGTTATTCATGATGAAGTCATAATGTGGGGCTTAAATCTCATGAGACATATTGCAGGTTTATTCATTAGACTGGACTCTTGAAAAGAATCGTATTGTCAGTGCCTCTCAGGATGGGAGGCTAATAGTGTGGAATGCTCTAACAAGCCAGAAAACTCATGCTATAAAGTTACCTTGTGCATGGGTCATGACATGTGCTTTCTCTCCAACTGGGCAATCTGTTGCCTGTGGTGGCCTTGATAGTGTCTGCTCCATCTTCAACCTCAACTCTCCTACTGATAAGGATGGGAATCTACCTGTATCAAGAATGCTTAGTGGGCACAAGGGTTATGTTTCTTGTTGTCAGTATGTTCCAGATGAAGATACTCATCTGATAACAAGTTCTGGTGATCATACATGTGTTTTATGGGATATAACTACGGGCCTGAGAACGTCTGTTTTTGGAGGTGAATTTCAATCAGGCCATACTGCTGATGTGCTAAGGTATTTTTTTTCTGAGTTCTACATTGATATTGGTGTGATATCATTTTTTTCTTGATAGAAATGCTTCTACAATATGCTTATGAAAGAATCTTCCAAAACTGAAACCTTTCTTTGTATTACAGCATGATTGAGGAACATTCATATGTAGATGAGTTGCATTTTCAATCTTATATATTTTTGCTAGATCTTATTGAATTTGATGTGAGCTGTCATTTGAAAGTTTTTGTTTTGTGAAGGGAGGTGAACAATCAGTTTTCTGTGGGGCAGATAGATGGCATATAGTAAAGTATTGTCTGGCTGCCTTACATTGATGGCCTATCCCTTTTTTTCTCCTTTTTATATTTTTGGTTTTCTTAATTGGAGCTGCAGAGTCCAAACTTGATTGTTTATGCACCCTGTCAAAATAATGCCAATAGTACCAGCGATTTCCCAAGAACTGCTTATCCAACAATGTTTTCTGCCACTACCATGCCAGAGTGCTTTGAGTAATACATCAGTTAAAAATGACAGCTATTTGCTTCCGTTCATGGCCTTGAAAGTAGAACAGGATAGAAGTCAAGGCCCTGGTATGTGCAGTATATTTTATAAACCTTAAAATGACCGCATTCCGCAGATGCTCTGGTGATTATTCATTGTTCTATTTCTTTCAACTTGATTAAGCCTTTTGCCACCAAGCTAAATCTTTGATACCCCCTTTGATTTATAATCCAGTCCATAAGCTGGTCACAATAAGTTTCACCTTTCAATTATCCATGGAAACAGTGCTGGTGTTTTAAAAAATTTCCCTGAAAATAGAATGTGATTTGGCTGATGATTTTTTGCTTCAGATGTGTTGCATCTCTTTGTTGATAATTATATAGCTTCTGATGAAAAAGCATAATAGTTTGTTTCTTAAATTTTATCGTCATTTTTGCAGTGTCTCTATATGTGGTTCAAGCTCAAGAATGTTCGTGTCTGGTTCTTGTGATGCAACTGCTCGATTATGGGACACTCGTGTTGCTAGTCGAGCAGTGAGGACTTTTCATGGTCATGAGGGTGATGTTAATACTGTGAAGTTCTTCCCAGATGGCAATAGATTTGGAACTGGTTCAGATGATGGAACTTGCAGGTTGTTTGACATTAGGACAGGGCATCAGCTCCAAGTATACTGTCAGCAGCATGATGATAATGAAATTCCTCCTGTGACTTCACTTGCTTTCTCCATATCTGGCCGGCTTCTCTTTGCTGGGTACACCAATGGAGATTGCTATGTATGGGATACTTTACTTGCTAAGGTAAATGATTCTTCCATCATAGGTACAATGTTCGTGCATTTACTTTTGTGCAAAGATACCCTGGCATTCCACTGGTCAATGTAGTCAATGAAAGATTTTTCTTCATGCCTATATATTCCTTGGAAAACATTTCAGTGTGTTCTTTCCTTAGTTCGTTACCATGTGTGCATGGTTTGCATTGTTGCAACTTCAAGATTCCTCTTGTTGAAGTGCTTGGTCATACTTCTGTTTGAATTTATGAGGATGGGTTATGAGTGAACAGTAACAATATTTAGGACCTTTGAAGTGGCAACAAGAGTTTTTGAATTTCCTTTACTGTGGGTTAGAGGTATGTTCCTGCAAAACAGATTTTTCTTGGGAAAGTGTGCAAAATCAATCTTTATTATATATGACACAGAAATTGTGCTTCTTTGTTCGTTTTCCCAATGCAAAATTACCCTACTTATTCAAGAAGCAGGCAATGAATGAATGAATAAATGAAATAAACAATTGAGAGCCTAGCATTTCCATGAATTATCTCGCTTTCCTCTTGGGTCTGTGCGTGTTTGCGATACTTTTCTTTATGTGCTTCTACAGGTGGTTTTGAACTTGGGGACTCTTCAGAACTCACACGAAGGTCGGATCAGCTGTTTAGGTTTGTCAGCTGATGGAAGTGCCTTGTGTACAGGAAGTTGGGATACAAATCTTAAGGTGCATCTATTTTCTTCACTGTCAATATTCATTAGCCTGATATATTGTTGATGTGATTGATAAAAAGATATTGGATTATTTCTTCATTTATATAATATGTGTTGACCTGTGGCTTGACTCAGTTATGTGTTGCTTGATGAATCCATGCAGAAAAGAAACAAAAACTTAAAATAAAGTGTGAATTTGAAGTTCCTTGATGAAATGGATTTGCGTAAGCAAGCCCCAAGATGGGTTCACCTCTACACAAGCAATTGTAGCTACATTTGAATTGAAAAAACTTTATTTGAAATTTCAGCATCAGCCTGCTCTAAATTTTATCACCAGGCATGACAGAAAGTGAATTCTTCCAGTTGAAGTCAAGTCACTCCAGTTAGATGGGGCTTTCCGTCTTGACTGCATTTTAGGTATTTGAGGAGAAAACAGAAAAGAAAGTTACCTTAAAACTAATAAAATAGGATTTTTGAGTAATTATGGCCCTCCCATTATCAAAATGGCTGTGGCGCTATAGAGAATTGACAGTTTAAATGAAATGTGCCAAAATAGCCAGAAATTTAGTATATCAAGCAATGGGTTACTCGACCTTACAAACTTATGATATATAGAGGTGGAGAATTGGTAGTTCACTGAACAACCTCAGCGCGTTCACTGTCTGAATGATCATGTGCATATTGCGGCCAATTTGAAATTATATGCAGTTGACCTCTTACTAATGCATATTGCAACGTTGGTAGCCACTTCAAGATTGCTCCTTTGTGACCTTAGGTTTGAGTTGTGAACACAGCCTATTTGTAAAAAAAAAAAAAAAAAACGAAGGGAAGGCTGAGTACACATACGACCCTCCCTAACTCTCTACAAAGTGGGAAGTGTTGTAAACTGAGAATTCCCTTCCTCTTGGCTCTCGGAGTGAGTGTATGTTGACAATTTCTTTATACGCTAATACTGTAATGGAAACCGTATTTCTTCTTGTTTGGTTTACGTCTCTTTTTGGTTGCAGATTTGGGCTTTTGGTGGGCATAGAAGGGTGGCCTGAAGGTGAAGAGTTGGCGAAGTTGTCTTAGCAATTAACATGAGAAGCCCATGGTTGTTGTCTTCTTTACCATTTTTCAGTAATTGCTTTCTTATCTTCCATTTGTAAAAACCCTTTGTATCTCGTCAATTTACTCCCTTCTGAAACCATAATCATATACTGTTTGTTCTTGAAATACAATTTAGGGTAGGGTAATAGTCTTTGACAAGTTTGATAGGACAACAAACTTGTTCTTTTTTATTTTTATTTTTTTGTTCTTTTTCTTTTCCCCCTGAGCTACATGTTCTTTTCATTTGCCCTTTTCTTCTTCTTCTTCTTATTGTTGTCATTTTATTTTTATTTTTATTTTTATTTTCTTGGTTATCCATTAGAAGCTCCACCACCCCATCTATCAGGCTGTTGCATTAATTAAACTTATAATATGCATAATAATTTATAAATTGTAAATATTAGATAAACATTTAGAAATTTTTATATGGGTTTGCCTCGAGAATATATAGGAGGTCATTGTAACCCACCTCTTTTTAGTAGTCTTAACTCTTGATCGTTGTGTCTTCAAAACTTACTAGCTTGTTATTTTGTGGCAATGAGCTAACTTTTAGAGAGATAAAAGTGGTTGGATGAGTATTTTGGCCATCTTGTGCAGTTGTCTTTAAGGAGGACTATCCAAGAGTTCTTGGAAAATTTGAGTAGGATTATAAAAATTCAATTTATGATAAAAATCTCTTGCAAAACAATAAGAGAAAAATAACTTAGTTACGTTGTATTTTGGGCATATTTTTCAATTTTCTCAAGTAAAAGGAAAGTGTATTGTACATAAAATTTTAAGATTGTTAACTTGTAAAAAATTAGAAAATATCTCTATAGACATAAAAAAATTAAAAACTATATTTAAAATGGTATTTTTTTTTTCTAAATTAGAGTATAAGAAAATAAATTTTCTTATTTTTAAAATTTGTACTATACTTTAAAAACATTTTAATGATGTTTTTTAAAATAAATATACTTTTTTAATTCGAGTCTCACTTTGAATATTGTCAACAACAGTTTTTTTTTTTTTTTTTTTTTTTTTAGTGTTTTATTTACACTCACCTAGTCATTCATCATAACTTTCTCTCTTTTTTCTTGTTGTCCTTTATTGTTTGCCACTGCATAGTGAACAAAACTAACATTTCTCTTGCTATTCTCGTCTTTGCCTCTGTCACTACAATGGAGCCCTTTGCCACTGTGACAACAAGCACCGATCAACAATGTCTTCCTGATCGCTCGTCGTCCTTTTCTCTTAACTAGCACCATTGTGTTTCCCTTTGTCATTCTGGTGGTAACAATTATGTTATTTCTATCAATTCATCTTGACCATTCACCTCTTCTCTCTTGTTATCTTTACATATCTTTTTTTACTTGATGTTGAACACATTCTTTTATAATTTTTAAAATTAATTTTATATTTAATAAAAATAAACGTGTTTTTCATACGGATGAAAAACAAAAAATATTATTCACAAATAAACAAACTATCATATTTTGACACGATTTTTAAATTGTTGTGCAGGAAAAATAAAAATAATGTGTTCCAAAGCTTATATACCTATTGAATGGGTTGGGCCATTGATTGAAGTGGATAATAATAATTGGCCCAGAAGGGTTTACTTCCCAACTGGACTTAAAGATACACAGTCTTACTGGATCGGTTGTATTTTGCACCATCTCCGCGTCACCTCGCTGCTATGTTCCTGTGGCTGTGGGTAGACTAAATAAAAGTGACTTTATCTCAGGAGGATCAAAAAAGAAAAACAAAAGAAAATGGTGATAGAGGTGGACGAGGAAGCCTGCAAAGAAGAGAGTGAGAGGGCTTGTTCACATGGACTGAATCAACAAAACGCATTTCCCTTCCAAATAAGCCACATAGGAAAGAGAGAATCAATTTACTTCTCCATATATTGTGTGTGTGTGTGTATATACACATGTATACGTTGATATATCAGTAAACAGTAAATACAACATAATCGAACAATGAGTACTTGTTAGGAAACATCAAATAAATTAAAAACAAAAAAGAAGCAATGCTATATATATATATATATATATATATATATATATGAAACATAATGATTCAATATATCCTGCGATGATCTTGAATTCTTCTTAAACAGTGCAATGGGCGACGATGTGATCCACCTGAGCAATTAGTCCTCCAAACTGCTGGCAGTGAATGTTTCTGTCCAAAAGTTATCATCATCATCATCTTCATCTTATTCTTCTTCATCAAAATGATGCTTCTTCTGGGCAAGTTCACATGCTTCCTCATCAAATTGGCTCTCAAATTAATTAGGGCTTTAATTGTTGTCTGTGGACTTCTAATTTATTGCGCCGGCCTAGCTGCGAGGGGAAGGATTGGCCAGGAACTCTCCGGTGACGGCGTGCTCGCTGCTGGTGAATTCCTGGCTCGACATCATGCTCTTATTCCTAACCCTCTTCGCTTCCACGCCGCCGTAAGAACCGTCGACGAAGCTGCCGGTTGACCCGAAGACTGAGTTGCTGCCAGTTTTCATACCCTCGTTCAAGTCCTCCAGCGACGCGTCGCCTTCCAGCGCCCGTACAATCTGCCCCGTCAAATGTTGTCGTTATAACTCGATCGTATTATACTTGAATACGTACATGTGTGACGGGACGGGGGTTACGCACCTGACTCATCTTGGGGCGTCGCCGGGCGGAATGGCGAATGCAAGCGGCGGCGGAGGCCACCATGCGCAGCATCTCCTGAGGATTGTAGTTGCCCTCTAGAGTTGGATCCACCAGCTCGTCAAAGCTACCGCCATCAGCTACTTGGTTTAGAATCGGCCTGGCCTGTTCATTGCAAAGCCACGAAATCATTGGACTAATTAATTAATTGAGAATTATATATATATAGCCAGTGAAGGGATGGTTTTCGCAAGGTAAGGACTGATGAGGATCGATTGTTACCCAGTCAACTAAGCTGTCGTCGTCGCTGTGGATGTCGACGGGACGCTTTCCGGTGATCAGTTCCAGGAGCACAATGCCGAAGGAGTAAACATCGGATTTCTCTGTGAGCTTGCCACTCGATGCGTATTCCGGTGCCAAGTACCTGCAATATTCACACACAAACGACATATATATATATATAAGTGCAAATTATGAGTAGTGTAGTGTGAAGAAAAAATTAGAAAGAATATTGTGAGCTTATTACCCGAAAGTTCCCATAATACGTGTTGAAACATGAGTGTGGTTGTCATTGGAAAGCTTGGCCAACCCGAAATCTGCGACCTGATCATATATTATTATATATAAGGAACATTTGAACATCAAACATCAATATTATGTATGGGGGCTCTTTCCTTTTACTTTATTTGGCAAACGAAGAAGAAATTTTGAAGAATACGTACCTTGGCTTCGAAGTGTTCATCAAGAAGAATATTTGCAGCTTTGATGTCTCTATGGATAATGCGAGGGTGGCCTTCAAGCATTCCAAACCCACAGTTTTAATTCATTTGCCATGGAAAGAGAGAGAGAGAGAGAGAGAAGCAACTATATATATATATTATATATATTGTCTCTAACGTGTCAAAACTAGCACAAATTTTTTGTTGCACCAAATTAATGATTTGCTCTCAACTAATCATTATCAAATTAAAAGGTAATCTCTTTAATTAAGATGCACTCTCAACTGATCATGGGGTGATCAATATTTCTATAAAAATATAAAATTTGTTTTCAATATATATATAAAAAAATAAAAAATAAATTACATTTAAACTCCATTTAATTTTGAACAACTTACAATCTTCGTGGAGGTAAGCAAACCCTTTAGCCGATCCCAACGCGATCTTGAGCCTAGTTTGGAAGTCCATGATCGCGTGGCCCTTCCCTGCAAATTTACACCAATATATAAAAACACTTACCAAAATTATTTGGAAAAATAATAATCCCTTGAAATTTTGATCAAATGTCAATATTGTTTATAATTAGAAAAGTATTCTTGTCACGCACCAATTAGAAAAATAATATTTGGAAGGAAGAATGTTGCGAAATTGAGACTGGAATATGTATGTATGTATATATATATATATATACCATGGAGATGATGCTCAAGGGTGTTGTTAGGAACAAATTCATAAACCAGCATTCTCTGAGAATCCAGAATGCAGTAACCCTCAAGCGATACCAGGTGGCGATGGTGGACACGACTGATGATCTCCACCTCCGCCTGAAACTCCCTCTCACCTTGCCCACTGCCCGCTTTCAGGCTCTTCACGGCGATTTCTTTCCCACTGGGTAGCACCCCTTTGTGCACGTACCCGAATCCGCCTTGCCCCAGCAAGTTCTCCCTCGCAAACCCTCTGGTCGCCGCCGCTAGGTCCTCATACATGAATGTGCTCTTGTTGAACCCCACCAGTGCCACGGATGGGTGCGGTGGCGGCATCGGTGCGTGGTGCGCCCCCGAGAAGCCAGTCGAACTCATCTCGCCGCTCATCATCGCCGGCGGTGGCGGGGAAGGTATGGACTGCCATTGGTCTGTTGACATGTAGCCGCCGGGCCCGGGCGGGGGAGGTACATTGTAGGGGCCGTCCTTGCCGTTCCCTTGTGTATTCCAGTTCCCATATTGCTCGTTGTTGTAATAGCCATTAGCTGCTTTTTATTAATTAGCAAAAAAAAAAAAATAGCTATGATCATCCATGAATCTTCCGTTTATATATATATATATATAATTGTTCTCTACATAAAATTTTCCATGTTTGGTCATTTTTGAGTGTGATTGTTGTATCGATCTTATTCTTATGTATGTTCGCTTCTTTGGTGCGATTCGAATCTAAAAGTTTACATGGGAAAGTCTTACTTTTGTTTGGACGAGGAGGACGCTCGTTGTAGTAGTGCATATGTTGTCCCTTTCTCTTCTTCTTTCTACAGCAGCAGCAGAACACCAAGAGTATCATGACAACGAGCAGCAGCACTGCTCCGGCGGCCACTCCCGCAATGGTGGCTTTCTCGGCCACAGAGGTCCCGCTGTCTGAAGAAGACGAATCCGATTTGCTTGACGATGATTTTGACTTGGGGAGAGCCGATGTTGGGGAATCATGTTTCGACGGACTCCCGCTGGACGACGACGGAGGGACCAAAGAAGAACCGGAGGAGTCGTCTTTGCCGTCCTCCCCGGAGGACGGTGGAGAAGGTGATTTCATGGAAGAAGGTGACCCAGATTTACTTGGGGGCGGCGGCGGCGGCGACGATGACTCCGGCGAGGAGGAGACATCTGGAGCCGGTGCAGATTCGGATTCAGATTCCGATGAGGAGTCATCCTGTTCAGGCGGGGGTGGCGACGCAGGTGCAGATGGCGGTGGCGGTGATGAATTAGATGAGGTGGGCGATGGCGAAGTTGAGGATGAGGGTGGTGCCGGCGGAGATGAAGAAGTACTGTTGGAGCTGTCAACAGTAGCCATTTTAATTAGCAGCGGCGTTGGGAATGATCTACGTCAAAATTCGCCAGAAAACCCCCCTGCTCCTCCAAAGAATGAATTCTGCAGTTTCAAGATTCAAAAAACAAAATGAAATTCAAAAACACCAATCTACGAACGTTAATGCTAATTAATGAAACAGACAGAGATTGGACAATGATTTGCCCATCTCTCTCGACATTTGTTTCGAACAATATGTTGAGAGAGAGAGAGAGAGGGGGAGAGAGGGAGGGAGGGAGGAGGGGAAAGGGTGGTAGTGGTACCTTTTGGAGAGGGGCAGGGAGAGAGGGAGAGGGAGAGAGAGAAAAGGGGTGGGGGAAGTTGCATGGTGTGTAATAGTTTCATTCAATCTTCTCCTACAAACATGGATGCTATGCTCCCCAAATTCCTTTCTTTTCCATTTTTGGCTCTCCTATCGCCTGGCCATTCTTGTCATCATTTCAATTTTCATGCAAGTAAATTAAACTTGGGAATGGGGGAGATAACATTAATGTAACAACAGGAGATAAAAAAACGATATAATCTTTGAATAATAATATAAGTAATCGTGTAATTTTAAAGATAAAGTTGGTGATACATTGTGTATTTTTTTTCCTGTTTAAATTAATGAAAATGTTGGTAATGCATTGTAAAACATTAATTATTGATTATTGTAAAAACAGAGTTTTGGAGAGGATATATCAGTGGCATTTGGGGTTGGGTTAGCCATGACGGCAACCTTCTCCACCATTAGCTTTCTTAAACCACACACGATCAAATTCAATAATAGTACGCATCTGGGAAATCAATCAATAAAGCTGATCAATAACGGTTTAATTTTGTAAATATTATTATGTTATGTCATCGTAATGATTATTTTAATTTAAATAAAAAATGCAATCTCATGAATTTTGTTAGTAAGTTGCATATCAGGAAATTCTTGGTCCATCAAAATTAATTTATTGTTTGCATTAAAGCTGATAAGACAACAAATCATTAGAGGAGAGTGAGATTCAATTGAGTTCATGTTTATTATCACTTTACCATGTTATTTGACGTAAATACTACATAAAAATATCTTAGCAAAATTAAGATTTTTTTTTTTTTGTATTGAGTTTTTAAGATTTTTCTTTTACAGCATATATTTATTAGTTTAAATATTACTTATATATACACTAATATCTTAATTCAAAATAACAAGTGAGTTAATTTAACTTTCCATGTTATGTTAGAAATAAATATTTTTTATTAGTGAAAGAGAAGTGAAAATTTCAAATTAAAATTTAATATTAATATTGGTATAATTAAAAATTATACTCAAAATTTAAAGCAAAGTTAAAAGAATTTATTTTCTCCCCTAAAAATATAAAATAATTTTAAAAAAACGAAATCAAAATTCGAGAGAGAGAGACAGAGAGAAGAAATAAAACAACTTTCTCTCTCACGCGGCGGCGGCGGCGAAAACGCAATCCGAAGGCGATTTCAAGGCGATCTCTTCCTTTCATGCGATCCCTCCCGCCAAGCTTCGCCGATTAGATCGCCGTTCAGAGGCCTTTCCACCGATCGGGAAAGGCTCAGCTGGTGGTTTTAAACATCGGTCGAGAGAGAAGAAATCATTAACTACATCTTTATTCAAATCCCCAATTTCCAGTCACAGCTCCTCTCTCTCCCTCTCTCTCTCTCTCTCTTGATCGGTGCTTTCCCCGACGCCGATTTGCGCCCTTACGATGCCTTCCCGAAGAAGAACGCTCCTGAAGGTCATCATCCTCGGCGACAGCGGGTCAGTCGCCAATAAACGTACAAACTTTATATTTCTACACGCGCATATATCTAGGGTTTTCCGGAAACATCTAATCTAGATCTTTCCGAATTTGGTTCAATTGATGTCTTGCCACTTATTTGAATTATGGTTCAGTTGATTTTTATCATGCAGTATGTTGGTATATCTTTGCTTGTAAGTGGTTGTATGTGAATGTTGTTGAAATTATGTAATACAGCTTACTTATTCCTTTTATGCGTGAATTGCAGAGTGGGAAAGACCTCTTTGATGAATCAGTATCCTTCTTAGTTTGTTCAAAGTTCCTGAATCTCCTGACGTTTGTTTCCTGAAGAAAAGTTTTCATATTTTACTGTAAATTTTGTTCCTCTAGTGTGCTGTTACTCGCCTTGAATCCTTATTTTAGATATGTTAACAAGAAGTTTACCAATCAATACAAAGCGACTATAGGAGCTGATTTCTTAACCAAAGAAATGCAGTTTGAAGACAGGCTCTTCACTTTGCAGGTTGGCCATCATGTGCAATTTCTTTCTTCAATTCATTTATGTGCTTTTGTGTGGTTGTGCTTAACTGGATTCTTTCTAGGGTTTCAGTTTGGATCCTTATTATGTTCCTATGCTAAAATTGGTTGATTCGAGAGCAATGTCTGGAATGGGAAATTAAAACGAACTTGGGTAATCAAGTATTTAAAGAAGTCTTTCAGAGTAATGTTCCTTTGTTCGGTCAACCTTTAACATGATACCCATGTGCATATTATGTGAAGGAATATTTTGAACTCACTGCTTTTCAGCACTTGATGTTTGAATGGTGAAAGCACTGACCTGATTAGATGCCATTATCTGTAAGCCTGCATGCTTCATGAAAATAAATTTTCCTCAACTATCTTCTTTTCTTCTGTTACTAATAGTAAAATATTTCCAAAGAAGATGGCATTTTTTTAAAGGAAGTTTGAGATATTGAAGCTGTCCACAGGAGTGCCTATCTACAATTTTCACATTCCAACTACTCATGTTGGTGCTTTAAACTTTATTGCTTGACGATGGCTGTCCCATTTTTACGTATTTTCAGTTATTTTTTGAGATAACGGTGTAGATTTTTCACTACTTGGACCCATACATTTCAAAATTGGAATGAGATAAACCTAGATCTGATAATAATTATACCCTGGAATCCTCTTTCCAGTTAAGTATTTTGCCAATTTGTTTTGATGTTTTCATACTAAGGCTATTTTATACTCATGTATGACACGGTGTAATTTGAATGTTTTGACCTGTTAGCATGAACTTTCCTGCTGAGTAATCAGGCCTGTTAGAGGCAATGTAGGCCTAATATCAATTCTACAGCATGGTGAAGTTATCTTGGCAAAGACAAAGCATTTGTTGATCGATCCTGTGGTATCAGTCAAAATTGTGGATTTGTGAATTCTCAAGTTGAACTTTTGTGTGTAGCTGCAAAGTCTGTTCTCAAGTAGGATTTTATTTTTTTTCTTGGCTTGGATTTGGCACCAAGCCTTGGTGACTCATTTCATGATCTATTGGAAATATTTATTTCTACTTTTTTCTTTAACCCTTCTACTTGAGGCATTTTTCTTGAATATCAGAAGCAGCTATTTTCTTGGATGGGTTGGGGGGGGGGGGGGGGGGTCACTTTCCAACTTTCATAGATGTCAATTGAGTTTTTGATGCATGAATCCTACTTTTTTTTGGCATGATGATGATTCATCTCTATCTAAACATTTTCTCCAATGAAAGAGACTTGCAATTTTAAGTTTTGTATGAAGACAACATGTTGTTTGGCATTCAATAAGATATGCTGGTATCCTTGTCATTCACTATTATGGTTTCTTAATTTTTTTTCGGGGCAGCATCAATTAGTGCAATAATCTAATTGTTTCACAAAGTGCGTGTAAAGAAATATTGTTTCAAGTTGTTCTTGTTCTTGGTTAGTGCAGTGTAGTCGAAGGTGAGAAAGGCACTGTTATGACCCTAGGGTTTGGCTAGGGTTTGAGAAGGGAATTTGGAAGAAATGGAGGGAGTTTAGACTGAAAGAGAGGAAGAGACAGCAAGTATTGGAGAAGATTTACACAGAGAGAGAGAGAGAGAGAGAATGCAGGGAAATTGGAATTCAATTATCATTCATAAGCATGCCAGTCTCTAACTACTCAAGCCTATTTATAAGCTTACAATTGGATATACTAATAGCTATAACAACAATACAATCAAAATAAGAAACCTATAATTCGTATGACTATTATATCCTTGGGGATTCCTTGAAGTCGTGACAATCCCCTCCCCTTCAAACAATTCTTGTCCCCAAGAATTGACAGCTATTGACCTTGTTCTTTAGCCAATTCCAGGCTTAACAATCTAGTTTCTTTTTCACCTTTTCTTGTTCTTATCTCTTATCTTCCTTTTCTTTTGCCTTTTCGTTTCTTTTTCTCCAAAAATAGTAGTACTATGATTTGTTGCAACACCTAGTTTGGCTATCCACCTCTTCCCTATTGCCATTGAAAAGGGTTCCAGTTGATCTATCATTCCTGCAACCATATCATTTCCAATCATAGAAAGGAATCCCAAATTCTCTGTAGGCCAAAATTGGATTTGACGCTGAAAATAGAAGTAAAACACAGTAGAGGGAATTCACAAAACGGAGGCAAATCACATCAAACCTTAACTGAATTGCTACATAATTCATCCATAATCTCCTAAAGTATAGGAACTTATTAACTGAAGAACTTCAATTACAACTAAACAAAAAATAAACCATAATAGAAGCCTTAAACTTAGGACTGTAACTAACTCTTTTATCAACTAAGTTAGCTACTTCTGCTCCTATTTTTCCTCTCCCAAAGCCAGCTGTAAGATAGATTTCCAGATTATCTTCAATTCTGCTTCAACGTTATAACAGTTGCTGAGGTATTTTCAACACTCCTCCTTGCATCAGCAGCTGAACACATCCCTAAATTCGATCTCAGTTGTTCAAACTTGGTTTTAGGTAAAGCCTTTGTTAATATGTCAGCCAACTGGTCTTTTGTTTTGCAATACAGAAGCTTAACATCACCATTCTGTTGCACTTCTCTGAGAAAATGCAATTTGATGTTGAAATGCTTAGCGCCTGTTCTCTTTGTCATTTTCGGGTCGTTTTCTGTTTTCAATTTTTCAAAACACTCAAAACGTGTTCTCTTTGTTATTTTCAAAAACGCATTTTCAAAAACAAGAAAAAAATTTGTAAAAGAAACCCAAAACAACAAAATATTGTTTTGGGTGTTTTCAGTGAAAACATGTCCAGAAATCAAAAACGCGAAAAACGCTGGCGAGACACCCCCCCACCCCCACCCCCACCCCCATCTGCAATCTCACATCTCTCTCTCTTTCTCTCAAGCTTTGGCCAAACATAACCATCACCGCCGCACCACTGCCTAGATCCACCATCGTAATTGCCCAACAACGCTTACCACCGCCATTATCTCTTCCACTACCTATCACCGCCGCACCACTGCCTAGATCCACCACCGCCACCACCTAGATCTACCACCGCCACCGCCCAGTAGTGCCTACCACCACCTATCACCTCCGCACCACCACCTAGATCCACCATCGCCACCGCCTAGATCCGCCATCGCAACCGCCCAGAGTCGTCATCACCGCCTAGATCCGCCATCACAACCGCCTAGCAGTGCCTACCACCGCCATTATCTCTTCCACCGCCTATCACCTCCGCGCCGCCGCCTAGATCCGCCATCACCACCATCGCCACCGCCTAGATCTGCCATCGCAACCGCCCAGAGTCGCCATCACCGCCTAGATCCGCCATGCCCAGATCTGCATACCACCATTGTTTCTTCCTCCTGCCTTCTGCCATTTTCTGCCTTTGCCATTTTTTTTTCAATTATATTTTTATAATTTTGGATAAATTAATATTTATTATTTTATGATTTATAATTTTTTTAATATTTATGTTATGGGTAATTTAAATCTCAAAATTAATGTGTGATTTTAATTTGTAGATAAAAATAAATTTATCATGAATTAAAATATTATAAAATAAATATTTATAATTTAAATTAAATTTATTAACTAAAATATTATAAAATATTTTTTTCAAAATTTTAAAATAAACCCATTTTCTAATTTTCTGTTTTAAGAAACAGTTTTTCAAAATGTCAAAAAGAACACGTTTTCAAAAATATCAAAACACACACTCAAAATACAAAACTCAAAATACAAAACTGAAATACAAAGAGAACACTACCTTAGTTTTGCCATGGAAAACTGGATTGTTGGAGACAACTATAGCTGCTTGGTTGTCCATATAAATTGGTGTACTTTTTTGTTGCACCAAATATAGATCAAATAGAATTTTTCTTAGCCAAAGAGCTTGATTCACAGCTGCAGTTGCTGCTATAAATTCTGCTTCTGCAGTTGATTGGGCTACAACTTCTTGCTTCTTTGAACTCCAAGAGAACACTCTAGAACCCAAAGTAAAACAGTACCCTGAGGTGCTTTTCATATCATCTAAAGATCCTCCCCAATTTGAATCAGAATAACACCTTCCAACTTGAACACTTGATTAGGTTTAAACTGAACACCATAATCAAGAGTTCCCTTAATGTATCCGAGGACTCTTTTTGCAGCCTTGTAATGCTTTACACCAGCACAGTGTAAGAACCTTGAAAGAGCACTTACAGCATGAAGGATGTCAGGTCTTGTTGCAGTCAAATACATGAGACAACCAATAAGACTTCTATAGATTCCTTCTTCAGCCTTCTCAGCACCATCATCCTTACTTAGCTTTTCCTTTTGATTCATTGGAGTGGTGATTGCTTTGCATTCTTCCATATAAAACCTTCTTAGTATTTCCTTTGCATACCTCTTCTGACATATGAAGATTCCTTGTTGATCTTGCTTTATCTCCATTCCCAGAAAGTAAGCCATAGCTCTAAGGTCTGTCATTTCAAAAACTTTCAACATTTCTTGCTTAAATTGATCAACCTGCTTAACATTACTCCCTGTCACCAAGAGGTCGTTTACATACAAAGACACAATCAATATATTAGCATGTGAGTGCTTGATGTACAAGGTTGATTCACTTAAGCTCCTCATGAAGCCAAGACTCTGCAAATGCTCATCTATCTTGCTGTACCAAGTCCTAGGAGCTTGTTTTAACCCATACAAAGCCTTTTTCAACAAATAAACCTTGTCTTCTTGCCCTTGAACAACAAACCCTTCTGGTTGTTCCACAAAAGTCTCCTCTTCCAAGTAGCCATTGAGAAAGGTTGACTTGACATCAAGTTGAAATACAATACACCCTTTCTGAGCTACTATTTCAAGAATTAATCTAATGGTATCTAGGCATGCAACAGGTGCAAAAGTGTCTGAGAAATCTACTCCATACATCAGTGCATAGTCCTGAACCACCAACCTTGCATTGTGTTTGTTGATAGAACCATCAACATTCAGTTTTGTTTTGAACATCCACTTCACTCTTATGACTTTCTTGTGTTGTGGTCTATTAACCAAGTCCTTCTTCTCAATCATCTTCAATTTCTCTTGCATTGCTTCTATCCATTTTGGGATCTGTTGCTGCTTCATTGAAATATCCAGGTTCCACCATAGAAAGATTGCATCTCTAATATACATCAGATAACAATCTTGTACCTCTGATTGGCGAATCATCAACGGTCTCATCCTCAACTAATGGAGGAGTTGCAAATGATGGTGAGACAGCTACTGATGTGCCTTTTTTATCCTCCCAATCCCACTTTTCCTCTTCTACAAAATGGACATCTCGGTTGATCACAATTTTTCCAGACTGTGGCTGAAACACTTTATAGGCTTAGGAGAAATTGCTATAGCCTATAAAGATGCCTGGATCAACTCTCGTATCCAGCTTATCTCTTTTTACCTGTGGCACATGAGTATAACAAATACAACCAAACACATTTAAGTTCTTTACAAGAGGCTTGTAACCATACCATGCTTCAAAAGGTGTTTTCCCTTGCACTGCTTTTGTAGGCAATCTATTTTGTAAAAACACAGTCATGTTAGCTGCTTCAGCCCAAAACTTCTTGGGAAGATCTTTCTCATAAAGCATGCAGCGAGACATCTCCATAATAGTCCTGTTCTTCCTTTCACTCACTCCATTTTGTTGTGGAGTGTAGGGAGTTGAAAATTGGTGCTCAATTCCAGCCTCTTCACAAAATTTGGTAAATTGTTCTGAGGTGTATTCCGTCCTGTTATCTGATCTAATAACCTGAATCTTGCTGCCACTTTGATTCTCAATCCATGCCTTGAATCTCCAAAATACTCCTGCAACTTCAGTTTTGAATCTCAAGAAATAGATCCAACACATTCTAGTAAGATCATCTATAAATGCAATATAATAGTAACTTCGCTTCAAAGATGACTCTAGCTTTGGTCCACTAAGGTCAGTATGAACCAACTGCAGCTTTTGAGTCGCTCTCCAAACTGTTTTGAGTAAAGGGCAGCCTAGTTTGCTTCCCAAATTGGCAGGCTTTACAAACTGATTTAAGATCTTCCAATAGAGGTAATCCTTGCACCATATTCCTTTTCTTGCGATCCTGCAAAACAACCTGATTGCAGTGGCCTAATCTTTTATGCCATAGTTCAGTTGCACTATCAATTACAACATGAGCTGTTTGTTCATTTTTCTTCAGGTCTTAAAGAAAGCATTTACTTTTCATGCTATCATCAAACAACAGTTTAAAGCCTTTTTCAAGCAACTGGCCAACACTAAGCAAATTCTGATCAACTTCAGGCATAAAAAGAACATTTGAAATCATCTTAGTACCTGAAGAGGTTTCCAATGCAATGGTTCCTCCGCCTTTGACCTCCATGTAATCTCCATTGCCTATCTTCACCTTCATGCCCTCGACATCTTCAAGCTCCTTAAATAACTCTAGATTGCTGGTCATATGATTGGAGCAGGCACTGTCTACCAGCCACATTTCCTTTGAACAATTGGCTGAAAGACAATTTGTAGCAAACAATTGCTCCTCCTGCTGATCAGCAACCTGAGCTTCTGTAGCTTGATGAGATTTATTTTTGCATATCTTAGCAATATGTCCCAGTTTCTTGCATTTGTTGCACCTAACATCTGGTCTCTTCCAACATTTGTAAGGTGGATGACCCTTCTTTTTGCAATGTTCACAAGGAGGAAAGTTTGGCTTGCCACTACCTCCTGCCTTGCTGTTAGAACAATCCACTTCCTCTTTCTTCTCTTTCTTCCCTTTCTTCTTTTCTTTACCACCTTGACTAACCTGCAACTTAGCCTGCAATGCTCCCTCAATTGACCCTTCCTGCCTTATAAACCTTCTCTGTTCCTGTGCTTGCAAGGCATTCAAAAGTTCTGCCAAAGTGATGATTGACAGGTCTTTCGAATTCTCCCAGGCTGAGATTGTTGTCTCAAACCTTTCAAGAACTGTCACAAGCAACTTTTGCACTGTCCTTGAATCAGCAAATTCACCTCCCAGCAATCTCACCTTGTTTGCAATTCCCAGAACTTTATCTGAGTATTCTTGAACTGTCTCAGATTCCTTCATCTTCTGCAACTTGAATTCCCTGATTAGATTTAGCTTTTGCATCCCCTTGATCATCTCATCTCCTTCATACTCTTTCTTGAGAAAATCCCAGATCTATTTAGCTGTCTTCAGGGTCATAATTCTGGTGAATATTGCTGGAGAAACAGCAGAGAACAAATAAGACTTGGCCTTCGACTTTCTTTACTTCTTTTCTTTGTGATTCCTTAGTTGAGCTACAGTTGGATTCTCAGGCAAAGGAAGGATGTCATAATCTTCCTCAACAGCTTCCCAGAGGTCATTGGCATCTAGAAAAGCTTCCATTCTTACTGCCCAAACTTGGTAGTTTAGACCATCAAACACTGGAGGAGCTATAGCAGTAAAAGGAGTTTCAGCTTGCATGGTATTTTGTGGTCAAAGATGGGTGTTCTAATATCTGCAACAATACTCTGTTTTTCTCTAAAAAAATTGCTCACAGGTCCCACAAGAAAAGTGGTTCTGATACCAATTTGTTAGTGATAACTAAGAAAACAGAAGTAAAACACAGCAGAGGGAATTCACAAAACGGAGGCAAATCACAGATCCGTTTTTGTTAAGTCTCTAGAATTGTTTAAATACATCAAACCTTAACTGAATTGCTATATAATTCATCCATAATCTCCTAAAGTATAGGAACTAATTAACTGAAGAACTTCAACTACAGCTAAATAAAAATAAACCATAACAGAAGCCTTAAACTTAGGACTGTAACCAACTCTTTTATCAACTAAGTTAGCTACTTCTGCCCTTATTTTTCCTCTCCCAAAGCCAGCTGTAAGATAGATTTCCATATTATCTTTAATTCTGCTTCAACGTTATAACAGTTGCTGAGGCATTTTCAACAGGATACAACCCTTCTCCAATGTCCAAACTCCTGAACCATCTAGTAGCAGCCTCATTTTCCATTATCTTCTAAACCGCATGGCTGTTCTCCTGTTTAGTCAGCTTCAATTGTATGTACTCAGTCTCCCATTTCTTTCTTTGGTCCAAGTCCTCATTGCAAGGCTGTCTTTCATCAGTGGCATGGAACCTATCTGCAACTCCATCCCCATCTTCCATTACTACTTCATCAACTTCGGTGTCAACTCCCTTAGAGCCATTGTAAACGTGTTCAGTATCAACTTCCTTAGTTATATGTGGTCCGTTACAAACTTGCGAGGTGCTCTTACGATAACTTCCCAGTGGTAATCCATGCTTTCTGCAAATGGTTTCTAGTGCCAATTCTTGCAACCTCGCTTTCTCCGTTGCTTGCTCCACCGTAGTAGGGCAGAACATCTTCACACTAAGCCTTAGTGCATTATCAAGACCAGTAATGAATCTTGATACAAAATAATTCTCTGTCAGGGCTGGCTGGTCATTCCTCATTAGGGTTCTTAACTCCTTAAATCTGGCATGATAATCCGTCATCAATCTCTCCTACCTTAATTTGTTGAACTCCTCAATCACAATAATTGTGTTCTTCTCCCCAAATCGGTCATGTAAATTTCCAGCAAAATTAGTCCACCTAACCTCCCCTTCCCTAGGCATTGGGGTATGATTGGGAGTGTGGTAAAATGATCCACTTACCTGAAATTCCAATTCCAAGGCCGGTAGTTCCTCTCTCTTGAAGTCCATAGGTCATAGGGAGGATACCATGGTTGGGCAGAATTGGATCGGTTGCTGCCCGAGGAGGAAAATCTAGTGATAACCAAAATTGAGGTAGCGAAGACAACATGTTGATCATGTTGTTGGTCTGCTGGCCATGTTGCTCTATTGTCTCCCTGTTAATATTTAGGACTGATTACCGAAGCCAACCAAAGAGAATTCCCTTGCGAATTCAAAGCAACTCGCAGAAATAGAAAACCACACAGAACCAGCAACGAAAACAGAATTAGAAAAGATAAAAACAAAAACCAGAAGAGACAAGATATACCCTGGTTCGGAATGCCTTTAGGCAAACCTACATCCAGCAATCAACACCCACTTCAAATAGCCTTTATTAGGATAACAAAGATCAGTACACCAAGCTTCTAAACACTCATCTATCTCCCCGAGTATAAGCATACATTCTCCCAAGAAATACACAAGACTAAACTGCTTTTCTCTCTTTCTCAAGAACGGAACTCCTTACTCGAACATAAACAACCAAAAGCTCTCTCCTAATCAGTCACACGACTGCCTACCTCGCCCTCCTATATATAGAAAATGGCGAGATTCTCAAGGTAACTAACTACTTTGAGAAATTACAATTAGGCCCTCTAAATTACAAAGTAATTACATTTATATTTAAAAAACCTAATTGATCTAAAACTTCCAGCCAATGGACTTCAACATCACTGATCTTCTGCCGCATCAAAACTCTAGGCAAACTTCAACACTCCCGATTCCAAATGCGTCTTCTTTAGATAATTCTTGATCTGGACCTAGCAGTGTGTAACGAACGGCCAGAGCTGCTCCTTGGCCTGATTGCCAATTTTGATCGGAATTGTTGTAGATTAGAAATCGCCTGACCTCTGGAACTGCTTCCAAAGACTACAAGCTGCTTTATGAAAAATATCGATTCCCTTCTCAGCACTTCTGATCGCACCTTCTTTCTTGCCTCAATCTCAATTCAGCATCTGAGGACCTCTGGATTTGTCGCAATCTAAGAATTCACTAACTCTCAGTTTCATTTCTTGACCCGTTTTCGATCCAATACCTGCTGCGCCACTCTGATTTGACTTCAAATTCAACTCGATATCACCGTCGACACTCTCTTGGCCTGCGTCGTCTTCAATTCCAAGCCGAAATTGCTTTGCTTAGCTTCACCACTTGCAACTGATTCGTAATCGACAACCTTCCTTACTCACCGGAATCTCAATTGAAGTCGTTGGGGTTCTACGCTCGCTCAGACCTATTCTGCACCTTTTAAGTTCACCAAAAGTTAATCGAAGGACTCGCCTAGTCTGCTTCCACGCTGTGTCTCTTCCAGTCACGCTCCTTGTCGTCAAGCGTCCCTCCAGTAGGCTTCAATTTCCGAATCATCAGAACAACAACGTCCGCTCCCTACGTACGCTTCAATTTTCGAATCGTTGGAACAACAACGTTCAATTTTGAATCGTCGCCAGAATTGAAGTAATTCAATGATTGCCTTCCAATTTCGAGCCGCCTACTCTCAATTTTGCTATCTTGATACCAACAACTAATCACCGTCTGCTTCGTCCAACACCTCCAATGTCTCACTTCTTAAATCATCCAGAACCAATTCAACAGCTGAGGACCGTCGCCTTCAAAATTCAAGTTGGATTCGATTACAGAATTGGCTTGGCCTACAATTTGCCAAGAATCATTGGCGCCAATCCTTCTCCCTTGTATCTGCTTCAATTATCAGCCAAATTTTACTCACCTCAAGCACCGAAAATCGCCTCTACCTCGTCAGAATCGATTGAAATCACAACCGAGAATCGTCAGCTCTGATACCAATTGTTATGAGTCTAGGGTTTAGGAAGGGAATTTGGAAGAAATGGAGGGAGATTAGATTGAAAGGGAGGAAGAGACAACAAGTATTGGAGAAGATTTACAGAGAGAGAGAGAGAGAGAACGGAGGGAAATTGAGAGAGGGAAAGTAGAATTCAATTATCATTCATAAGCATGCCATTTTCTAACTACTCAAGCCTATTTATAGGCTTACAATTGGATATACTAATAGCTATAACAACAATACAATTAAAATAAGAAACCTATAATTTGTATGACTATTATATCCTTGGAGATTCCTTGGGGTCGTGAGAGGCACTTGCCTAGACACTTGGGTGACCCAAGGCGCCATGGAAGTGCCTTGCATGGTGCTAGGTGAGGCCCCTTTACTCAGGTGCCACCTAGGCAAGTGCGTCTGATGTGGTGTTGAGCATCACAGGGGCTTGCTTAGGCTGGAACCAAGAAAAAATGGAAAAATGCAAGGTTATCGGCTCCTAAGGTCAGAGGAGATTGAGCAATGCCCTAAAAAATCTAATAAGAAGAGGAAAAATGGAATTTGAGTAGAGAGAACTATGCTCGAGCTCGTTTCTCTTTGGCAATGTAAACCGATTCAAAGCACTGTAATTTTCTTTCAATTTCTCCACGTTTCCATATTTGTGGGATGCAAGTTCAAGAGGAGTTGCTGTAGGTTGGTTGGAGTCAACACTTGCTGGTAACTCTTGGCACGTGATGAAGCGTAGCCAACCCTTTTGGTGACTTATCTCAAAACGGCACACTTGCCTTATGACACACAGACCTCCAGTGGTCATCCCCCTCCAATCTAAGTTTTTAGTCTGGTCTACTATGGATCTAGGCTGTTCCCTCACTTTGCTGATTTGATGCTTTTCTGTTGCTGAATAGCCTGCAGGTGTTGTGCAAAGGGGTTGCTGCTGCCTGCTTGTTTTTTGTGTGCTATTGCTACATATTTTATATATTGTTTATTTGTTTTCTGAGTTGAAATACTGGTTGTTGTTATATAATACCGAACATATTGCAGATAACTTATATTACTTAAGTTGATTGTGTGTATTTGAGGGTATTTTAGATGTTCTATTATTATATTTATCATCTGATTGTGTTTTTGCACATTAAATATATATTTTTATTTATTTTCTTGTCAATTTAGCGCCTTGCTTCAAGGGGAGTGTTTTATTGGTGCATTACGCCTCAGGCTATAAGAGTGTCCTAGCGGCCTAAGGGCACCTTTCAGGCCCAACTACCTTGGGTTAGTGTTGGCTTGGTCTCGCTGTTGTACGGTTGGGGGATAGTCTTTTGGTTATTATTATTATTTGTACCAAATTTGTACTTCTAGTTAGTTCAATGGTGTGATACAGGAATGCTATTCTCAAATCTGCTTTCTTTTTCAGTCATGTTCGATTCCCTTGCCATTTCTATCTCTAGGATTTTAGCGTACCTCCTGGGGTTCTTAAACTACTTTGTAACTGAACAAATTTTTCCTTGGATATATCTCATTTTTTTTTGTTTTGACAGATTTGGGATACAGCTGGACAGGAAAGATTCCAAAGTTTAGGTGTTGCTTTCTACCGCGGTGCTGATTGTTGTGTGCTTGTATATGACGTGAATGTGATGAAGTCGTTTGAGAATCTGAATAATTGGAGAGAAGAATTCCTTATTCAGGTAGACGTTGGCTGTATTCTTTTGGAATGTTCCTTATTTGTATATTGCTGGGTCTAGTTGAAGAATTTTTTTATTTTTTTATTTTTTGCTGTCTTTGATTGGACTTTAACTTCATTAAGTTTCATAAGATGTCAACTCTATTTTTTTTGTTTCCAAATGTTCCTTGAAAGTGCTCCTTTTATTGATGCTCCACTAAGCAACTGGTGAAAATGCTGCCTCACTGCAATTCAGAATCCAGCCACGATGTTGGGATATGGCTCCATGCAGAGCTGACTAGTGAAGATGGTTGGTTGGCCAAGCAGAAGCTGTCAGATTAAATGCTTTGTTCATTTACTTTCCTCTATTTTCTATCCCCATTGACAAAAATGACAATGAACTAGAGTTCTCGCCTGTGAAGTTACATATCATGAAGTAAAAGAAATGCTTCTTGTTTTTTATTATGTGAATTTTAATAATGTGAAGTTTGTAATTATTTTCTTTACTTATCAGAAAAAAGAATTGTAAAATCACAGATGAGCTGATATTTTACTCTCTCTTGCAGGCCAGCCCTTCAGATCCAGAAAATTTCCCATTTGTTGTTATAGGAAACAAGATTGATGTGGATGGTGGAAATAGTAGAGTGGTGGGTATTTGTTTGATTATTGGAGATTCACCATGGCTCTTTAGTTTTTATATTTTTGGGAATGATCTGATTTTGTCATAATGTTTGTGTGAGCTTACTGCTTTCACAACTTTTTTTACAGGTTTCTGAGAAAAAAGCTCGGGCTTGGTGTGCATCAAAAGGAAATATTCCCTACTTTGAGACCTCAGCCAAGGAGGGCATAAATGTTGAAGAAGCATTCCAAGTAATTGCACAGAATGCTCTTAAGAGTGGTGAAGAAGAGGAAATGTGAGTGGGAAAATAAAGTAGATTAAAATAAAACTTATTTTTTAACACAGTAAGATCATTACTTTTGCACGCATCCATAGGATGAATTCTGAGTAGTCTGTTTGGCCAATGGAGAATTCAGTTATTGTCACTCCTGAACCGTCTCCATTTTGCATAAATTGCATTATTTATGCAAGTATGACTATTTGTGGATATATGGGTTGCATAATAAGTTTTTTGACTTGCCTATACATTAATCCGCTGGCAGTAGGTGCATTGTGCCATTGAAACTTTTAGAGTATTATCTAGTTTGCCTTTTGGGGGGTGGGCTTATATTTGTATTTATTTTCTCCTGGCACAGAAAGGAGTTGTGCTAACTAGGTGACATATTTGTGCATTTGCCAAGTTCCACTTTTTTGTGATTTTCTTCAAGGTGACGTAAGTAATGCTGTTGAAGAAGCTTATCCTTCTGGTGCTGTAACTTGGAGTGAACTTGTTATACTGGTCGTAATTTTCAAATACTCGAGAGAATTTATTAAACATAATAGCTGAGATATGAAATACATTTTAGTATTTGTATATCATCTTTGAAGGGCTGTGTAAACCCTGTTTTCTGCACGTACTCTTTGTTTGTTTATATTGTTTTCTTTATCTCTCGGCAGGAGCATATAACTCTGTAAAAAAGTGGCTATCCTATATAAAGAAAATTGTAAGTACTGTACATAATCATATAAAAATATTTTCTTACAGCAATCTGGTCTTAAATGTTAATCTTAGTTTTGTGTTTTTGGTTTGGAAGTAAGTCTCAAGGATTTGTCAATCAAAGAAGTCTCTGCTGCAAAATGTTTTGGCTTTGCTCTTCATACAAGTTAACTTTCCTGCTGACCTTGTGAAAAAGTGTCATATCCTTGAATTTCAGATCTTATTCTAGAGTGGTTGCCCACTATGGAAATAATTCCGTTTTGAGTTTAATCAGCTTGTTAGATTTTCTGCAATCGTGTAAATTCTATAATTATTGAAGATGGACTGCAAGGCCCTTTAAATGGGATTAGGGATGAAACTGATTTTACTTGCACAGTATTTGTTATGAATTTATTAACTCAACTTTTTGATGCATGTTGCAATTCTCTATGGCATGAAGATACCTGCCAGACACCATTGATGTTGCAAGTAGCAGTCAACAGACGTCAACTGGATGCGAGTGCTAAATGTATTATGTGATATTTACAGGTAATTACATAAATCCTTGTGAGCGGTATGAAATTTATGGGTATGGTTTAGCCAATCTGATTTCTCATTTGTATGATGTTACACCTGTACGTTAGTGTTTGCGAGAAAACAAATTGGGTCTAGTTCCCGGTTGATATAATGCCTTCTGCTTAACCATTGGTTTTTTTTTTTATCTGATATTTGGTTTACCCTAAGCAATCCGAAGGTTATTATCATTATCTTTTTTTGCTATGGAAAGAGGGCTTGTTGAAGTTTTTTATTTGGCTTTCTTTTTTCTTTAGTGGGCCTGTTAAAGTTATTGTTGGAACACAATGTTGTGATTTTATTCAACTGGTGCCGGTTCGTTTCCAATGCTTGATTTTGAGCTGCGCAAATATTGTCAATGGAGGAATTCGACCAAGTTAGGTCTCTTGAGGATTGTCATTATATTTTTCTTTCTTTTCCAGTCGGATGCTTGATTATGCATGGACCATCTGTGTGTTCATTGTGATGATCAAACATAGAATGTTCGAGCTAAGAATTTGCAGGCAGGAAAATGTTGTACATTGATGGAGGATGATAATGGAATATGTTGCTGTAGAAAGTATTCCATTGGGAGTAAGTGCTTGGAAGGTGGTTGATAACAAAGGTAAGGTTGCTCTTTCGAAATTAGAGCTCACGGGTTTGAGTTGTAGTGTGAGGTGGGATCTAAGTTTGCAACTCTTATGAATGGTAAAATGGTGGATTTAGGATGGGTTTTGCCATGTGTTTGGTAACAATGGTAAGGCTTCTCTTTTTAAATTAGAGGGTTACAAGTTTGAGTTGCAAAAACAATAAAATGAAGGATAGAGTTGAACGCAAGATAATCCCCTAATTCTAAACCCTCAGAGCTGTGAGAGCGTTATGATTTAGGGATGCTGTTAATATTATTATAAATTTAGTATATTATTTTAAATATTGTACATTCGCACTTATTGAAAATTTCTTTACATAATTAAATAGAGATGACAAGGCATAAAAGATAATAAATTAAACATGGTTTTTATTCATTAAACGCCAAAAAGCTTACTTCCAGCTACAAGGATGATTCAATCCACAATCACATAGACGTATGGCACAGTGACACAAACCCCTGACATCAATTTCATTCGATGATAGTCGCTCTAAAGAGCGTCCCTCGACGGCTATATTATTGGTTTCTCTTCCTGACTCGCCTGCTAGATTTCTGCCTCAAAAGATTTTTCTCCCGTCAGTTCAGAAATGGACTGTTCTTTGTAGAATATCTTCGTCTGTAAGTTTGGCGTCATTGCTGTTGACTGACACGTTGGGTATTTGCTCAAAATCTGTCCCAAATAACTTTCCCTTTCCCGAAGATTTCTCTTTCTTCGGTTTGGCATCATCCCGTTGCGGATGATTTTTCTGCCGTTCACCAATATGTTGTTGGGTATTAGGTCAAAATCTCTCACAAAAGGTTTCTCCGCTGAGGCAGATCTTCCTTCCGGGGATTGACTCAAAATCTCTCAACGAAGGCTTTCCCTCATAAGATCTTTTTTCTGTTAATTTTGCGTCATTACTGTAAACCGATACATTGGGTTTTGGCGCAAATTCTCTCACAAAAGGCCTCCCCTTTGCCGAATCATCGGCTATGGCTTTCGCCGGTGTGTGACGACTGTTGGCCTTGCTCTTAGCCATGGACGGTGACGGCGGGTCTGGTCTCATCTGGCATGAACACGAGGACTGCTCGCAAACTGCACAACATGGGATAGTACTCCTTAAGCGTTAAAAATAAAAAATTCACAATAGCACTTGTATTAAGTAAATTTAAAAAAAAAAAAAAAAAAAAAAACTTGTTATTGCTGGCGCTTACCAGAACAAGTGATAAGATGAAGAACGTAAAAAGAGATCCCATCTTAGAATACGTAAAGGCTGCTGCTACTCTTGATTTTGGATAGCAGTTCCATGGTAACCATTTGCTATTTATAATAGATTATGAATAATAATATTACATCTTTGGTGTAAGAACTTCTATTTCATATTGTTGACTATCGAATAATAGATAATAGTTTTTAATTCATTGGCGATCCTCAAACTATAGATATTTTCATATTTATCCCAATAGTTAGCACGGAGTGGTGGTCCGCCTGATTTCTCAGGTTCAAATTTATTCTCTGTGCAATTATTATAAATCAAACTCATATTTATCTCTCATGTCAAAAATTATAAAATCGAGTAGCGAAGAGCCCTACAAAAAAAAGCATTCCAAGAATTGTACGTTGATCAAATTATAATAATTAATAAAAAAAAATCCCTTTATGGAATCAAATCAAATTTACAGTGGCTTGGTGACAATTAACAGATTTACTATCGCAAGATTAGTCACAACCCGTTTGGTTGTATTTTTGTTTTTAATTTATTTTTGGAATAATTATTATGTATCACCCCTAGATTTGACTCAATTAATTTTTGACTATTCTTATATTTCTATAATTAACACCAGTCAGTCTCTCTTTTTGTTAATATATAGGTTAAACAAATTAATTATTTTATCTTATATATTAATTATCATATCTTTCTCTCTCCTATTTTCTTTTTATGTTACATGGGAGTCTCTTCTGCAGCTGCCACTGCTTAAATTAATCATGAATTTATCCATAATTTAATTATTTGCCCACGGGGCCTACAAAAGAATAATATACGCCCACTTCCAAATTTCTCCTATTTTAATTTAGCCCCTAATTGTGCGCTGGCCTAATAATCTGTCTATATCCTCTTCTGCTATTATATGTGGGAAAATTGTACATGATATTTTTAAGGTTTAAAAAAATTACAAAAAAAAATTCTTGAAGTTTGAAAAATATAAATAATATTTCAAAATTTAATTTTATACTATAATTTCTCTCTTCTTGTTAATTAACTATAGTAAATACCCTTATATATAAACTTATTGTCTTATTTTTTATTATTTTTTTCTCTTTTTTTTCCATCTCTTTCGTCATTCTCTCTCTCTTTAGCAAACGAATGACAACAAATAATGAATGGTGAAAACAACGACAATAGAGAGAGCAACTATTCATGGAGACAATTGTTTATTTTTTTTTCTCTCCCTCTTGATTTTGGTTTGTAATAGTGAAGGTTGGTTACTGTGATAACAATAGAGACATTTGGTTAACGCAACAACAATTGAAGTTGTACATGTGACGACATAGTAGCAGTGGCGATGATGACGACAATAAGGGCATTTGCCCTCTTTCTCTAATTTTTTTATTTTCTCTCATCATCATTTTAAGCTCTTCGATTTTTATTTTCTTTGTCATCATCATCATTATCTTTTTTCCTTTTCTCACTCTTATTTGAAGCTAGATCTAAATTTAAGATAATAGGGTTTTACTTATTCACATTCTATCTTTTTTTTTTTTTTTTTTTCTCTTTCTCTTCCTTTTTTAATTTTAACTTACAACTAGTTTTGAGATGATATATTTTACTTATTCACACACACACACACATACACTCTTTCTCCTATATTTCTTCTTCTTTTATCTATTTCTCAATTTCTCTATACACAAATAAACCCAATACATTTCTCTCTTTTTGTGCAATAAATCTAGATTCATTGGGACTTACCCAAGCTTAGCACGATAAACCCAGATCTAGTTTGGGTTGATCTTTTCTTTTTTTTTTTTACAATAAATCTGGATTAATCATGGAAGAATCCAAATAGTCTGCGTCAATAATTTCTTTCTTTCTTTGTTTTAATATCCTTTGGTGTTTTAGTTATTTAGATCAGTGATAAAGAGAAGAAAAATGTTAGAAATGAAGGGTAAAATAATTATTTAGACTTTTTTTTTAACTGGTGGTAATTGCCATTTTTTAAATACCAACAAGTTGCTTACAAGTTGATCAAACTTCGAGGGTGTTGCTTTCAATTTGTATTGAAATAGCATTTTTCCCCCATTGTTCTTGAGGAGTTGAGTTTCCCTTTTAAGAAGTGAAAGTGGACTGGCACGAAAATTGGGTTTTAATGGGCATTCCCTCCATGGATGTTTATATATTATTTTTGGGCAAATTTAACAGATATTCAGAATTTTAAAGACGTAACTATTTATTTATTAAATTTTAAATTATTATTACTTATTCATTCAATTTTATTCGATGTTAACCATTTATCACCCATTACATTTGCTACGGGTATTTTTCGAGCCTTCTTGAGACTATTGTGTGGGTTGTTTTGGATTGGGAATAGTCCAATGATAAAGTCCAACCTCTCGAGGCTCGATGGGCCAAGCCATCTCCGCAAGGTCGCATAGTTGCTAATGCGCGAGTTCTGATCACGATAGCAAGCGAGCTTTTGGCGACGACTCTAACTCGTTGGTTAACTCGATCAGCTCGCAAAGAAAACCACAAAACAAAAATAATTGAATTTGATGTCTACATGTCTTTATTGGTGGAAACACAACCCCCTATATGGTACGGAGATTTTACTTCTTATTTTATGGAGATAATAAGGGCACATTGTCCCTCATGACGTGGCTCTACTGCTTTGAATTTTGTGTAAACTGTCAATATACCGCACTATAAATAGGGGGTCAAAAATTATTGTACATGTATGATAAAAAAATACATACTTATTTTTATCTGTTATTTTAGTTGAGCTTTTGCATCTGCATTGCTTATATAATTGAGGCACTTGAGTAAGCCTTTTTATGGTGATTTTCTAGTTGAGTTTATGCTTCTAATTTGTTTTCAGAATTGAACAACATTTTTATCTATTTCATAGTTTTGGTTTTCCCACCTAGTTTACTTCTAAAGTTCAGTGGATAAGTAATTATATTTTTAAAGTTCAGTAGATGTATGCTAATTTTACTCAAAAGTTCAATAAATAGTTACATTCTTAAATTTTAGTGAGTATATGTTAAATTATTTAGCCATGCGAGCATTTTCGGTTAGCCACTTCGAATTTTATTAGTCACGTGAGCATTTTTCGTTTGTAATATTAGACGGTTATGTTACGGGTAATGGATAGCAGACGTTGAGTAAAATTCAATGAACAAGTAGTAACAATATAAAATTCACTAAGCACATCTTAAATTTATCCTATTATTTTATTGGGGGAATTTTTGTAATATATTATATAATTTATATTTTTAATTATAAATATACAATATTTATTTAAAGTCACGTCAATATTTTAATATAAAATAACAACTCAGCTAATCTAACTTTCTCTGTTAGGATACATTTAACAATTTTTTATTACTGAAAAGGAAATCATAATTTAAAACTAAAGTAAAATTCAAATTAAATACTAATTTTGTTAAAATTAAAAGTTGTACTCAACATTTAAAACAGAGCTAAAAAATAGAGAAATTTTATGTTTATAAATAAAATAAATTTGACGAGTATTCTTTATTAATTGATAAAATTAATAATAATTCAAAATAATAAACAGATTTATTGATAATTTTAGATATGATTATTATGAATTTTAAATAAAATTATTATAAATTTTATGTTTCAGTATAGCATGTTTTAAAAGAATAAAGGTTAATTTCTTTTCACCCTAAAAAATATAAAATAATTTTCGAAAACGAAATCAAACAATGTAAAGAGAGAGGGGAAATCATTAACTACGACTTCATTCAAATCCCCAATTTCCAGTCACGCCTCTTCTCTCTCTCTCTCTCTCTCTCTCGATCGGTGCTTTCCCGACTCCGATTTGCGCCCTTACGATGCCTTCCCGAAGAAGAACGCTCCTGAAGGTCATCATCCTCGGCGACAGCGGGTCAGTCGCCAATAAACGCACAAACTTTATATTTCTGCACGCGCATGTATCTAGGGTTTTCCGGAAACATCTAGTCTAGATCTTTCCGCATTTGATTCAATTGATGCCTTGCCACTTATTTGAATTAGGTTCAGTTGATTTTTATCATGCAGTATGTTGGTATATCCTTGCTTATAAGTGGTTGTATGTGAATGTTGTTGAATTATGTAATATAGCTTACTTATTCCTTTTTTGCGTGAATTGCAGAGTGGGAAAGACCTCTTTGATGAATCAGTATCCTTCTTAGTTTGTTCAAAGTTCCTGAATCTCCTGATGTTTGTTTCCTGAAGACAAAGTTTCCATATTTTACTGAAAATTTTGTTCCTCTAGTGTGCTGTTACTCGCCTTGAATCCTTATTTTAGATATGTTAACAAGAAGTTTACCAATCAATACAAAGCGACTATAGGAGCTGATTTCTTAACCAAAGAAGTGCAGTTTGAAGACAGGCTCTTTACATTGCAGGTTGGCCATCATGTGCAATTTCTTTAATCAATTCATTTATGTGCTTTTGTGTGGTTGTGCTTAGCTGGATTATTTCTAGTGTTTCAGTTTTGGATCCTTGTTATGTTACTATCCTAAAATTGGTTGATTACTAGATTGGAGAATAATGTCTGGAATGTTAAATTAAAACGAATTTGTGTAATCAAGTGTTTAAAGAAGTCTATCAGAGTAAGATTCCCATGTTCGGTCAACCTTTAACGTGACAGTATGACACCCATGTGCATATTTTGTGAAGGAATGTTTTGAACTGACTGCTTGTGGGCACTTGATGTTTGAATGGTAAAAGTACTGACCTGAGTAGCTGCCATTATCTGTAGGCCGGCATGCTTCATGAAAATAATTTTTCTTCAACTATCTGCTTTCCTTATGTTTCTTATAGTAAAATATTTCCAAAGAAGACGACATTTTTTTAAAGGAAGTTTGACATATTGAAGCTGTCCACAGGAGTGCCTATCTACAATTTTCACATTCCAACTACTCATGTTGGTGCTTTAAACTTTATTGCTTGACATGGCTGTCCCATTTTTATGTATTTTCAGTTATTTTTTGAGATAACAGTGTAGATTTCTCATTATTTTGTTCTGGTGATGTGTATGCTTAAGACCCCACATAGTGGGATAAAGGTTGGATATGTTGTTGTTGTAATGTGTATGCTTAAGTAGATTTTTCACTGGACCCATACATTTCAAATTTGGAATGAGATAAACCTAGATCTGATAATAATTATACCCTTGAATCCCTTTTCCAGTTAACATATTTTGCCTATTTTTCTTGCTAATTTTTAATACTAAGGCTATTTTATAATCATGTATGACACGGTGCGATTTAAATGTTTGGACCAGCTTGCATGAACTTTCCTGCTGACTAATCAGGCCTGTTAGCAGCAACGTAGGCCTAATATCAATTCTGCAAAAAGGTGAAATTATCTTGGTGAAGACAGAGCATTTGTTGATCCATCCTGTGGTATCAGTCAAAGTTATGGATTTGTGAATTCTCAAGTTGAGCTGTTGCTGTAGCTGCAAAGTCTGTTGTCATTGGATATTAATTTTTTTTCTTGTCTTGGATGTGGCACCAAGTCTTGATTAATCATTTCATGATCTATTGGAAATATTTATATCTACTTTTTTTTTTTTTTTGGGGGGGGGGGGGGGGGGTGTCACTTACCAATTTTCATGGAGGGCAGTTAGGTTATTGATACATGAAATCCTACTTTGTTTGGCATGATGATACTTCAACTCTGTGTAAACATTTTCTACTATGAAAGAGACTTTCAATTTTAAGTTTTGTGTGGAGAAAGCATGTTGTAAGGCATTCAATTAGATATACTTGTAACTTTGTTATTCACTATTATGGTTTCCTAATTTTTTTTACGGGGCAGCATAACTTATTGCAATAATCTAATTGTTTTACAAAGTGCTTGTAGAAAAATATTTTTTCAAGTTGTTGCTGGTTAGTGCAGTGATGAAGATGAGAGTGCTGCCTCATTCTTGGACCTTTGGGATCGCAACAAAAAAGGAGGGAGGGTGCTATTTAATTAAGGGCTATTTCTGTCTTTTTCTTCATTCTAGGGTTGGGATTTTAGACTATTTAAGACATTTTCTTGTATTATTGAGACTTGGTTGATTGTTATTAGAGTTTTTCATACAATTGAGAAAGGGTTTTCTGTGGGCACTGGCACCACTGTGAGGGCCACGCTGCCACGGTTAGCACTACCACGCACCTCCGGAGCGTCACGCCTCAATTGATTGACGCATTTGTGCCAATTCATCTTCACGATCTCCGTCATCCACACGGGCACCACGACCTCTAGCTCTTCCACGAACCATCTTTAGGAGCGTAACCTGGCTCTGATTCCAACTGGCACAGATTGAAGTGTAAAGATATGAATTCAACACAAGTTGAGAAAACCCTTTCTCAATTGTATGAAAAATTCTAATAGCAATCAACCAAGTCTCAATAATACAAAAAAATGGCTTAAATAGTTTCAAATCCCAACCCTAGAATGAAGAAAAAGACAGAAATAACCCTCAATTAAGAAAAAGACAGAAATAACCCTTAATTAAATAGCACCCTCCCTCCTTTTTTGTTGCAATCCCAATGGTCCAAGAATGAGGCAGCAATCTCATCTTCATCATGCAGTGTAGTAAAAGGTAAGAAAGGCACTCTCCTAAATGCTTGGCTGACGCAAGGCGCCATGGAAATGCCTTTCATAGTGTCAGGTGAGGCCCCTTTACTCAGGTGCCACCTAGGCGAGTGCCTCTGATGTGGCGTTGAGCACCACAGGCACTTGCCAAGGCTGGAACGAAGAAGAAAATGAAAAAAATGCAAAATGAAAATTAAAGGTTATTGGCTCTGAAAGTCGGGGAAGATTGTGGAATGCCCAAAAAAATATAATAAGAAGAGGAAAAATGATAAATTGGAGTAGAGAGAACCGTACTCGACCTCATTTCTCTGTTACAATGTAAACTGATGCACAGCATTGTTATTTTCTTTCAATTTGTCCACGTTTCCATATTTGAGGGATGCGAGTTCGAGTGGAATTGCCATAGGTTGGTTGGAGTCATCATGTGCCGGTAACTCTTGGCACGTGGGCCAATCCTTTCGTTGACTTATATCAAATGGCATGCTAGCCTGTGACACATAGACCTCCAGCAGTCATCCGTCCTCCAATCTAAGTTTTTAGTCTGGTCTACTATGGATCTAGGGTTGTTCCCCCACTTCGCTGATTTGATGCTTTTCTGTTGCCGAAATAGCCTACAGGTGTTATGCAAAGGGGTTGCTGCTGCCTGCTTGTGTTGTGTCTGTTATTGCTATATATTTTATATATTGTTTACTTATTTTCTCTGTTGAAACAGTGGTTATTGTTACATAATACGGAACACATTGCAGATAACCTATTTTACTTAAGCTTGATTCTCTGTATTTGAGGGTATATTAGATGTTTTATCATCTGATTGTGTTTTTCGCATTAAATATTTGTTTTATTGATTTTCTTGTCAATTTAGTGCCTTGCTTCAAGGGGAGCATTTTTTTTTTGGCACGTTACACCTCAGGCTAAAAGAGTGTCTAGGTAAGGGCACCTTTCAGCACTGACTACCTTGGGTTAGTGTTGGCTTGGTCTTGCTGTTGCATGGTTGGGGGATAGTCTTTTGGTTATTGTTATTATTTGTACCAAATTAGTACTTCTAGTTAGTTCAATGGTGTGATACAGGAATGCTATTCTCAAGTCTGTTTTCTTTTTCAGTCTTGTTGGATTGCCTTGCCATTTCTATCTCTAGGATTTTAGCGTACCTCCTGGGGTTCTTAATCTACTGTGTAACTGAACAAATTGTGCCTTGGACATATCTCAATTTTTTGGTTTTGGCAGATTTGGGATACAGCTGGACAGGAAAGATTCCAAAGTTTAGGTGTTGCTTTCTACCGCGGTGCTGATTGTTGTGTGCTTGTATATGACGTGAATGTGATGAAGTCGTTTGAGAATCTGAATAATTGGAGAGAAGAATTCCTTATTCAGGTAGACGTTGGCTGTATTCTTTTGGAATGTTCCTTCTTGGTATATTGCTGGGTCTAGTTGAAGAATTTTATCATTTTATTTGTTTTTGTTGTCTTTGTTTGAACTTTAACTTCATTAGGTTTCATAAGATGTCAACTCTATTTTTCTTGTTTCCAAATGTTCCTTGAAAGTGCTTCTTTTATTGATGCTCCACTAAGCAACTGGTGAAAAGGCTGCCTCACTGCAATTCAGAATCCAGCCACGATGTTGGGATATGGCTCCATGTAGAGCTGACTAGTGAAGATAGTTGGTTGGCCTAGCAGAAGCTGTCAGATTTTATGCTTTGTTCATTTACTTTCCTCTATTTTCTATCCCCATTGACAAAAATGACAATGAACTAGAGTTACATATCATGAAGTAAAAGAAATGCTTTTTGTTTTATTATGTGAATTTTAATAATATGAAGTTTGTAATTGTTTTCTTTAGTTATTAGAAAAAAAATTTGTAAAATCGTAGATGAGCTGATATTTTACTTTTTCTTGCAGGCCAGTCCTTCAGATCCTGAAAATTTCCCATTTGTTGTTATAGGAAACAAGATTGATGTGGATGGTGGAAATAGTAGAGTGGTTGGTATTTATTTGATTAGTGGAGATTCACCACGGCTCTTAGTTTTTATATTTTTGGGAATGATCTGATTTTGTCATAATGTCGGTGTGAGCTTACTGCTTTCACAACTTTTTTACAGGTTTCTGAGAAAAAAGCTCGGGCTTGGTGTGCATCAAAAGGAAATATTCCCTACTTTGAGACCTCAGCCAAGGAGGGCATAAATGTTGAAGAAGCATTCCAAGTAATTGCAAAGAATGCCCTTAAGAGTGGTGAAGAAGAGGAAATGTGAGTGGGACAAAAAAGTAAATGAAAATAAATAATATTATTGAACACAGTAATATCATTACTTTTGCACGCATCCATAGTATGAATTCTGAGTAGTCTGTTTGGCCAATGGAGAATTCAGTTATAGTCGCTCTTGAACTGTCTTCATTTTGCATAAATTGTATTATTTTATGCAAGTATGACTATTTCTAGATATATGGGATGCACAATAAATTTTTTGACTTACCTATGCGTTAATCTGCTGGCAGTAGATGCAGTGTTCCATTGAAACTTTTAGGGTATTCTCTATTTGCCTTTTGGGGGTGGGCTTATATTTGTATTTATTTTCAACTGGCACAGAATGGAGTTGTGCTACCTAGGTGACATATTTGTGCATTTTCCAAGTTCCACTTTTTGTGATTTTCTCCAATGTGACGTAATTAATGCTGTTGAAGAAACTTATCCTTCTGGTGCTATATCTTGGAGTGAACTTGTTATACTGGTCGTAATTTTCAAATACTTAAGAGAACTTATTAAACGTTATAGCTGAGATATGAAATACATTTTCTTATATGTATATCATCTTTGAAGGGCTGTGTAAGCCCTGTCTTCTGCTTGTACTCTTTATTTGTTTATATTGTTTTCTTTATCTCTTGGCAGGAGCATATTTTACTTTCCAAGTCTGTAAAATGGCTATCATATATAAATAAAATAGTAAAGTATTGTACATAAACATAAAAAATGTTGGCTTGCAGCATTCTGGTCTTAAATCTTGATATTAGTTTTTGGTTTTTGGTTTGGAAGTAAGCCTCAAGGATTTGTTGACCAAAGAAGTCTGCTGAAAAATATTTTGGGTTTGCTCTCCATACAAGTTAACTTTCCAGCTGACCTCGTGAAAAGGTGTCATCCTAGAATTTCAGATCTTATTCTAAAGTGATTGCCTACAATGGAAATAATTCCTTTTTGAGTTTTATTGGCTTGTTAGATATTCTGCAATCATGTAAATTCTGTAATTATTGAAGATAGAGTGCAAGCCACTTTAAATGAGATTAGAATTGAAACT
Source organism: Diospyros lotus (assembly GCF_014633365.1). NCBI lineage: Eukaryota > Viridiplantae > Streptophyta > Magnoliopsida > Ericales > Ebenaceae > Diospyros > Diospyros lotus. The sequence continues at coordinate 39,188,615 of NC_068338.1, read as the reverse complement.
AATTTTACTTGCACAGTATTTGTTATTATGAATTTACTAACTCAACTTTTTTATGCGTTGCGGGAATTCTCTATGGCATGAAGATACCTGCCAGACACCATTGATGTTGCAGGTAGCAGTCAACAGAGGCCAACTGGATGCGAGTGCTAAATGTATTATGTAATATTTTCAGGTAATTACATAAATCCTTGTGAGCGGTATAAAGTTTATGGGTATGGTTTATCCATTCTGAGTTCTCATTTGTATGATGTTACACCTGTACATTAATGTTTGTGGGAAAACAAATTGGTCTAGTTCCTAGTTGATACATCAGTTGTATAATGCCTTCCGCTTAACACATTGGTTGATTTGTTTCATCTGATATTTGGTTTACCCTAAGCAACGCTAAAGTTATTGTTGGAACGCAATGTTATGATTTTATGTAGCTGGTGGCTGTTTTTCTCCAATGCTTGATTTTGAGCTGCGGAAGTATTATGAATGGAGGAATGGGACCAGGTTAGGGCTCTTGAGGATTGTGATTATATTTTTCTTTCTTTTCCAGTCGGATGCTTGATTGTGCCTAGACCAGTCTTTGTGTTTGTTGTGATGATCAAACATAGAATGTTCGAGCTAAGAATTTGCAGGCAGCAACATATTGTACATTGATGGAGGATGATAATGGAATATTTTGCTGTAGAAAGTATTCCATTGGTAGTAAGTGCTTGGAAGGTGGTTGATAACAAAGGTAAGGTTGCTTTTTTGAAATTACAGGTAACTGGTTTTAGTTGTAGCATGAGATGGGGTTAAGTGTGCTTGAGTAACAGTTATGAGTGGTAAGAGGGTGGATTTAGGATGGGTTTTGTGCCATGTGTTTGGTAACAATGGTAAGGTTTCATTTTTAAAATTTTAGGTTCATAAGTTTGAGTGGTGAAAATAATATTTTTACAATGCAAATGGTAGGAATGAACGCAAAAACAACTCCGGCCCTAAACCCTTGGAGCTTAGAGTGCTTGTGATGTAGGGATGCCTTTAGTATTATTTATAAACATAGTATGCTATTTTTACAATAGTACATGGTTTTTATTTAAAAAAGAGTAAATTAAACATGGTTTTTATTCAATAAACATCACAAAAACTTACTTCTAGCAACAAGGATGATTCAATCCACAATCATACTGAACTTAGAGCACAATAACACAGACCCTTGACATCAACTGACATTCGATAATAGGAGATCTAAAGAGCCTCGCTTGACGGCTTAGCTTGAAAATCTCCAATAATTGGTTTCTCCTTTGTAGAGTATCTTTCTTCTGTAAGTTTAGCGTCATTGCCATAGGCTGTCGCGGTGGGTATTGGCTCAAAATCTCTCACAAAATAGTTCCCCGTTGCGGAAGATTTTTCTGTGGCTAGTTTAGCATCTTCCCCATAGACTGAAACATTGGGTATTGGCTCAAAATCTCTCACAAAAGGCTTTTTCGGTGTGGAAGATTTTTGTGCCGTTAATTTAGCATCGTCGCCGTACACCGATACGTTGGGTATTGGCTCGAAATCTCTCACAAAAGGTTTTCCCAATGTGGGAGATTTTTGTGCCGTTAATTTAGCGTCGTCGCCGTACACTGATACGTTGGGTATTGGCTCAAAATCTCTCACAAAAGACTTTTCCGGTGTGGTAGATTTTTGTGCCGTTAGTTTAGCATTGTCACCGTACACCGATACATTGGGTATTGGCTCAAAATCTCTCACAAAAGGTTTTTTCAGTGTGGGAGATTTCTGTGCCGTTAGTTTAGCATTGTCACCGTACACCGATACAGTGGGTATTGGCTCAAAATCTCTCACGAAAGGTTTTCCCTCTGCCGAAGATATTTCTTTTGTTATTTTTGCATCGTCGCCGTAAACCGATACATTGGGTATTGGCTCAAAATCTCTCACCAAAGACCTCCCCTTTGCAGAATCATCGGCTATGGCTTTCGCCGGGGTGTGACAACTGGCGGCGTTGCTCTTGGCCATGGGCGGTGGCGGCGGGTCTGGTCTGGCATGAACATGGAGACCATTCGCAAACTGCACACAACATGGGATGGTACTCAACTGTTAACAGTTTGCAAGTCACCTACGCCAAACTAAAAATAAAAAATTCACAGTAGCACTTGCATTAAGTAAATTTAAATTAAAAAAAAAAAAAAAAACGTTTTGTTGGCCACGCTTACCAGAACAAGTGAGAAGATGAAGAAAGTGAAAAGAGATCCCATCTCTTAGAATACGTAAAGGCTGCTGCTACTCTTGATTTTGGATGGCAGCTCCATAGTAACCATTTGCTATTTATAATAGATTATGAATAATAATATTATATCTTTGGTATAAGAACTTCTATTTCATATTGGAAATGATCGACTAGTAGATAATATTTTTTAATTGACGGGCGATCCTTAGACTATATATATTGTCAGATTCGAATCCAATTGAAAGATCAACCCTTGAACAACCTGTAATAATTAATGAAAAAAATCCCTTTATCGAATCAAATGAAATTTACAATAGCTCGGGAGACAATTAACAAATTAACTGTAGCAACATTAGTCGCAACCGGTTTCGTTGTATTTTTTTTTGGAATAAATTTTTTGTATCACCCTTGTGATTTAATTAAATTACTTTGATTATTCCTATATTTTTGTCATTAACACCAACCTCTCTTACTATTAATAAATAAAAAAAATTAATCATTTTAGCTTATTTATAAATTATCTCATCACTCTCTTTCCTCTATTCTCTTTTGTGGTCTTTTCTGTTTCTTTCACCATAGCCTGCCACTCTCGGCTACTCTACTGTCGTGGAGTTACTTTGGTCTTTCTCTTTTCATTTTAAGCAGCGTTCTTACTACGTGCATGTATCTTTTTCTCCATAAAGAATGGTTTGATTTGTAATATAAAAATACCCTAATCGGGATTTCTACAAAATCCAATCGGGCAATGGTGTTTTTTGATACAAATCGAAAGGCGTGTTGAATTTTAGTGGTGGCTTTCAATTTCTATCACTTCATCTCCTTCATTGTGTGCCATGATCGTCGTCGTCGGCATCTCTTTCAACCAGTGCCACCACCATCAACATCTTCCATTAGCGTTCAAAGTTGTAGCACGTAGCCAACTGCCATGGCAGTCAGCATGACACCCAGATCCTATGCTACTAATGGATAGAAGCATGAAATAAACACAATATACAATGTTACCAAACATGTATGTTAAGTTTCCATTTTTCTGGACGTTAAAACGACACTTAAACACAGAAAATTAAAAACTCAAACCAAACAACCTTCGAACAACTAACACTAATTATATATGAAAATTTCAAAGCTATAACGGCAAAAATATAATGTGTGATAAACATAAGCGATAGCATTTGGTTGATTGAAATGAATTGCTTTCATCGATGTTTACAATCAATGATCGTAATTTGGTGAAAGCCGATCGATTCCTTGAGGATTGGCTGATTCAGTCCTAATTCAGAACCCACTCTCATAAATAAAGGGGGAATTGGTTGTGGGATCGAAAACAAAAAAAATCTTCATTTCTTTTTTTTATTAAGACTAAGAGTGAAGTAGAATTACCAATCTTAATTTTATTGTTGAATATGATGTATGAGATGATCACCCGTTACAAGTTAGTGATAGATGATTATCCTTTCTTGTGTTGTGTCCAAAACCCATGAGATTTTCCTGTCTTGTGTTTAATGTTATTATTATTGGCCCAATATTAGTTAAAGATGGCCACAGCTTAATTATTGATCCACAAAGATATCAGATCAGACAGATGACGAGACCTGCTCCAAGACAAGAGATGATCATAAATATTGGGTGGATCGAAACACGCCATATGGGTTCTCTATCATGCATGGGCAGGAGTCACAGGACAATGAGCCCACCTCATTAACATATGTTGAATATATATATAATAATATAATAATATTGCATGGATTCTGCATATACATTGCAGCTTTATATATATATATATATATATTGACGATGTAAAATTGTCTCCAATAATTAACAAAACTGACATGAATCAATGGTGGGAGAGTTTAATTGGGTGTTGAAGTTGAATGTTTGTTGACGGAATGATACCTTCAATTGGATGATTTGTTGGAGCACCCTAATTATGATGCTAAAATCAATAGGAAAAATATGAGAATAAAGGGAAAACAATAGAGAATTCCAAGGGTTGAGAGCATAGTCGAAGGTGACATTTTCTAGCTATGGAGGTCCAACGTATAGGTGACACTCTTTTATCATTGGTGAGTTGCTTCTTCTTATCACAGTGTCTTGATCGAATTGCATCAATTCTCACAGAAATGAAGAAAAATCATGACTGAAAATTTAATATGGTCTGATATCAATATTTATGTGCATGATCTCACAATAGAATAATTTACTTTTTGAAGTTTTACATAAAGAAATTACAAAATTTATCAACAAATTAACTTTCCGATTCTAAATAAATGGGAATTGTAGTTATAACTCATGACATACTCTTTGAGACACGTAATAACAATAACCTCACTACGTTAGTTTCAAATTATTGGTGTAGTAAATCAATAATTGAATTAATTTTTTTTATTTATATATGACAACTCATAACTCTAATAAAAATAAGTCCTTATTCCTTTCAATCAAATTGGGTTTTCAATGCCAATACTATATATATATATATATATATATGATGAATCTCTTGTTGTTATCTTTTATACTCATATTTTGAGACTATGTATGATGTCACATGTTATTATGTTATAGAGTGAAGTATTTTTACTTTATCACACACACCGATAATATATTAGTGAAAGGTTATTTTCTAGTAGAATTTAATTTCTATGTGTTATGCCATATGGCAAGCCTAAGTCTAAGAAAAATTAGTCGACTAACCTTTGTAACCAAGAGACCCTCAAGAGACTTATGTGGACTAAGCGAGTGGCTAATAAGAAGAGGTTAGTCAACTAACTGAAAGACATACTCGAGAGGCATCACCCAGAGATTATTGAGTGAGTGAGAAGGTTAGTTAACTAATTAAAGAAGGTTATTCAAGTAACCTAATGACTGAGTGAGGTTAATCGAGTGACTATATCAAGAGATTGAACAAGACTGAGAATACTTGAATAACACCAAGAAATAATCCACTAATCAAGCGTGACAGACATGATTGAGTGACCCTTTGAAAGTCTCTCTCAAAATATCACTCAGAAACCCTTTCAGAGTATTTCATAAGTCACTCACCCACAAGAAAATATATGGGAGACTCTCGTAAACCACTTAAACTTAGAAGTTTCTCTCTAGACTATGGCCCTGTTTGTTACAGCTTAATTAAAGAAATTATAGTTTCTAACTTCTTAGATTATAGATTCTAAAACTTAGAATAAGTTGTGAACTTGTTTGTTACAACTTCTCAAAAGTTGTAGTTAAACAGTTGTGGTATTTGATATCATAAGCTGTAAAATAACTTATTTTTGTATAATTGTCCATAATATCCTTAATAGTTATAGAATGATAATTTAAAAATTAATTAGTGTATATGTATAAGTTTCAAGTGTTATAAAAAAATTAATTAGTGTATAGAGAAAAAGGGAGATGGCGAGAGAGAAGAAGAGATTTGAAAATGGAGATGACGGTGGAGAAGAGAGACCCTTGATTGCGTGGACAAAAGAGTAATTCTTTGTTAAAAATAGGGGTAAAATTGTCAAAAAAATGTAACTGTTTAATCAGAAATTGTAGAAGTTGGGGTACCTTAGTTTTGAAAAAGTCAGCTTCTACCCCTTCTAAAATTTAGTAGAAGTTATAAGCTAGAATTCTAAAAACTAAAATAAACACTACATACCCACTTTTTTAAAGCTAGAAACTAAAAATTGTAGTTTTTAAGTTACAACAAACAGGCCCTATGTAAGAGAACATTTTGGGAGACTATAAATCCTAATAGATCTGATCTCCAAACATGAGACCGTGAATAATGGGTTACATCGCCGATATGCTTGTTTACAAATCCAGAGTGTCTTATACCTCTGCCTAAGAATGCGGATCCCCTTCTCTATAAATAGGAGGATTCTTTTCTAAGTTAAGATATGCTCGTAACTCTAATACTATTGCAACTCTACTTGCTCTCTTCAAATTTTACACTCATTTGAAGACTAATTTAAGTATCAAAGGGTTTATGTGGGACACTTATCTGCACCCTAACCGACTTCTTTCTTATAGGTCATCTACAAGTAGGTCACTCGCATTAAGATTAATACACTTTTCCGCATAAAAAAATTTATTGTCGTATTCGATGACAACACTATGTTTTGTGGCATGTTTATGTGGGATTCAATAATCTCTCCGAATGTGACAATGGAGTGGTGGGCTAGCCATAATCAATGATCGAATCTGGAGATAAGATACACACACATGGATAATAATCCTACCATACATGTGCAGGATAAGCTTCAGTCCAATACGTCGGCCCTGCTGATCATTCGATGACTGGATTAGAAGATTTGCCAAAATTAATATATATGATAAAGATATTGTGGATCCATTACCTGTTGTTAATTAATTAATTATAGCATCTGTATGTGTACAGAAATGTTATGACACATTATTTATTTTTAACTGTATTTCTTATATATGCAAAAAAATGGCAAATATTATGCACCAGTTTCTCTTGGATCTCCTAATAGTCTACTTCCTCAAGGAGAAACGGGGAAGTAAAAAGAAACAGAGAGAAACCTGAAGGAACGAAGAAAGATGGCTTTCGGCTATGCTCATTATTCTTGGAGCATCTTACTCTATCTTCTTCTTCTTCTGATATTGGTAATTAATCTCAATCTAATTAAGCTTCATCTGATTCCTGATCTGGATATGATTTGTAAGCCATACTTTTTCATGCAATTGTGAATTTGCAGTACTCTAATGGCATTGAGTCCACGGAGATGATAAAAGAACCAGGAAAGGCTGATGATAGTCTTCATCAGCACCGTGAGATGAATGTTTTAAGACTCCATAGCATGGATGATGATGATGATGCTGATATAATGATGCCCACAGATCATGTTCATGCTCATGCTCATCCATCATCACACTTGGACCCTCAACTGATGGTTTTCTTCTTGGTTGAAGACTTAAGGGTTGGAAACACATTGCCCATTTTCTTCCCCAAAAGGAACCTTTCTTCTGCCAAACTCCTACCCAAAGAACTAGCCGACTCCATTCCTTTCTCGCTTGACGAGCTTCCAAACCTTCTTCAGACCTTCTCCTTCTCTAGAGGCTCTCCACAGGCCATGGCCATGGAAGCCACGCTTCGAGCTTGCGAGACAAAGCCCATCAAAGGCGAGACCAAGATCTGCGCCACATCCTTCGGGTCCATGCTTGATTTCGTGCGAGAAATCTTCGGGTTAGAAGTCCAATTCAAGGCGCTATCCACTACCCACCTCACAAAATCAGCCACCACCCTTCTGCAGACATACACAATCTTGGAGGTCTCCCAAGAGACATCACATTATAAGATGGTGGCATGCCACATCATGGCTTATCCTTATGCAGTTTTCTACTGTCACTACCAAGAGAGTACTGAAAGCAAGGTGTTCAGGGTTTTAGTGGAGGGTGAAAATGGAGACAGAGCGGAAGCTGTGGCTGTTTGCCATATGGATACATCTCAGTGGAGCCCTAATCATGTCTCCTTCAAGGTGCTTGGGATTGAGCCTGGTTCTTCCGCAATTTGCCACTTCTTCCCTGCAGATAATCTTGTATGGATCTCAATCCCTACTTAATTAATTTGATCTAACCATAATCACGAAGCTCTCCTATGTTTTTCGTTTAGTACTCTGTAATTTCATATATGGGCTGTACGTATTTAAGTTTGCTTGCATGGACCAGCTGATAGTATAAACATTTTGGTTTTTATATATTTTATATTTTATTCCACTCTGCTTCCATTCCCTTTATATAAACTCTCTCCCAGTCCCACAAAAAGATTTGGGCAAATTATATGAAACTTTTCTACACTTAGGTCATATGCAACTTATTTCCATGTGTTTTCGATTGCACAAAAAAAACCTTATACTTTCAAAATGTTACAATCAGTCACAATTTGTTGTTATTTTACATAATTTTGTATAATAATCTACATACAAAATACATAATTCTACATATATAATTCTAATATATCAAAAATAATCTACACACAAAATACATAATTCTACGTATATAATTCCAATATATCAAAAAAATACAAAATTTTGTATTAATTAACTAGTAAATTGCATAAAATCTTTATATATATAAAAGTAGAATAGTTTTGAAAAAAAAAATTTCTCCCCAAAACTTGCATTAATGATTTGCAATTAATACTTATTGCATTAATAATTTACATTTTATAATTTGCATTAAGAATTTAAATCTTTTAATTGCTTTGAAATAATAAGTAGTAATAAAATTTCCTCTTAAAACTTGCATTAATGATTTACATTTAGTACTTATTGCATTAATAATTTATATTTTATAATTTTTATTAATAATTTAAAATTTTCAATTGTTTTGAAATAATATATACTAATTATTGTAAAATTAATAATGAATTTTAAATACACAAATTTTTCAATGCTAATAATGGATTTTTCAATACATTATTATGTAAATATTAAATATTTAATTAATCCGTCAATCAATCAAAATAAATACTATTTATGAGGAATATGAATAGATACTTAAACTATTAATTAAGTCACAGAAAATTGTTCATTTATATAAAATTCTATCTTTATGTAATATAATATAAATATTATATATTATATATAATATATAATATATAGTAGAATAGTATGTAAATATTTATTTCCTCTAAAAATCTGTCAAACTATTTTTTACATCTAAAATTTGTATTAAACTTGCATGAATTTTTCAATGCTATTAATTAATTAAAAATAAATATTTTTTGTTAGATTTTCTCATTCGTCAATCAATCAAAAATAAATACTATTTATAATAAATATGAATAGATACTTAAAGTATTAACTAAGTCATGGAAAATTATCCATTAAATAAAATCTTATATTTGTATAATATAATAATATATAATATATTATATTAAAGTAGAATAGTTTACAAATTTTTGTTCCCTTCAAAAATCTGCCAAGCTGTTTTTTGCCTCTAAAATTTGTATTAAATTTGCATGGGTTTTATGAGAAATATTAATAGACAACTTAAACTATTAATTAAGTCATAAAAAAATGTTCATTTATTTAAAATATTATATTTATATATTTATTCTATATATTTATATAATATTAAAATATGGTAGTCAAACAAAGTATTTTGCTAATTGTCAATCACTGGTGAATTTTTTCCCAAAAAAATTTGCATTAAAGTAAAGATAGTGATTAATTAATTATTAATTATATTATAGTCTTAAAAATGTGATATCTTAACAAATTCATAAAAAATTATTTAAGGTTGTCAAATGCAAGGGTTTTTCAATGCTAATTAATATTTAAGGTATCACATTTTTAAGATTATGAAAAAAATCAAGATTCATATTTTTAAAATTTTGTTATTATTGAAAAAACTTATTCTTACGCATATTTAAGAGTTTTAATTTATAATATAATAAATAGAAAATAACGAACGTCTTTGAATGAATATATTATAGATTTTATAATATTTATTTATAAATAAATATAATATAATTAATAAAAAATTATAAGTATTTTATTAAATGACCTACTTAATTTGTTAATTATTCTTTAATATATTGAATGGCAGTACATTGAATTAAAAATGTTCTCCATTAGCATATTTAATAGCGAATAATTAATTAAACTTAAATTTTGATAAATGATTTATGATTAAAAATATTATAATTATCAATTTTGTTAAAATTATTTAAAATAACAAGTTTATCTTTTTATTTTTAAATTAAACTCTCCCGTGTATTACACAGGTCATCACTAGTTATGTAAAATAACAATAAATTGTGGCTGATTGCAACATTTTGAAAGTGTAAGGGTTTTTTTTGGTACAATTGAAAGCATAGGGAGGTAAGTTGCACATGATTCTAAGTGCAAGGGGTTTCATATAATTTACCCAAAATCTTTTGCAAGCAGTTGATAAAATAAATTAATACACATGGTATTCATTAAATTGCATCACTATATATGCATATGTAACAGGAAATGATGAATTATATATACTAGTCTTTTAATTGTCATATTGCTATTGCATTTGTATTTGTGGTGGTTAACACCAACACATGGCAAGCATGCCTCCAATTTAAAAGAAATCATTATACACATCTTTCAAACTCAAAAACAAATCAAATGAAAATGGTGAAAGCAAACACAAGAAGAAGAACCAGGGAATTAGGGAAACACCACCCACCCTAAGAACCATTAGTAGGGAATTTTAAAGAGATGAGTTCTTTAGGTCTAGGGTATGATAAAATCAATGTTTTTCTAATCCAGACTTTTTGCTACATAAAACATCGTCAGTTTCACCATTTATTGAGTCTTGAATTAAACCCTAAAATGCCCCTAATTTCTCCCCCAATTTGGCTCTCTCTCTCAGCCTCACCACTCTCCCTTGTTCCCCTATCCACAAGGAGATCAAAAACTTATTTAATGGTGGAGATCTAAGTAAGCAAGCTACCAAGAGCTATATACTTCATATATTTATATGTAAACATCTATTCTTAATCGTCGATGCGGGCAATTTATTACACTCAAGACTTGAAATGCAATCAAATTATTTATTTCCTAATTCTGGAGGTATTGACGAGTTTGGTTTAAGAAACACATGAAAAATAATAATAACATATATTATTAATAACAATCTAATAACTATATAATAATCTAAATACACAACATAACAAATAAGAATACCTGAACAAAATGACAATCATTCACAAAACTAATACTAATAATTCTGTGTTGTAGTGATGAAGGAGGTACTGATCTCAGCGGAAGATAGGTAAGACATTGAAGTTTAGACAAATGGATCAAGACCACATTATACTTTGAAGCGATCAAATATCCCATGTCAGGTAATGCCATCCAGTACTGGGGAGGTGCAACAGATTCAAAGCAAGAGAGTGCATGTATTAACTCATCTACACGCATATTAGATCTGTATAATTGTGAATACTCAACACGAAAAACATGTAACTCTTCAATCAGGTTAAGACGAATATCTCCTCAATTTTGCTCACTCATGCCAAGAATGCCACAATGGCACGAAACCCACAATATCCATCAGAATCTACATTCATAATATTGTGTATGAAATATTATACGTTTGGTGGGAAAAAATCATCATAACCTCGCAATCTATATTTCACATTCACGCGAGATTTTGAAAGTTTACATTCCTTCCCTATCTTACTTGAACTCTGTATTACTGGGGTTGTATTATCATGAGAAGAATGTACTATTTCAAAATACGATGGATCACACATGGTAGAACTATCAAAATGATGTTTTTTCTTTGAGGATGGCTTACCTTTTGTTTTAACTTTAACACTTAGCGACATCAATGAAGTTGTAGTAGGATCAACTAATTCTCTCAACTTTTGTTTCAATACTAATTTACTTGCCTCTAATTTTAACTGAAACTTCTTATATATTGTCTCTATCTCTGGCTCAATCATAAGTAGAGATGAGATATCATCATCACAAGTAGTCTGCATCAAGTGTAATTTTCTCCAATGAGAATGCACAACTGATAAGGGAATTGGTCGTCCTTGAATGATGAACTCTACAACTTCATGTGCACAAGGCAAACCATGTGTACTTCTTATCACACATCCACATGAAATCTTATCCACCCCAATTTTCTAAGCTATATGTGTTTCCTTTAACACCATATTCATTGCATTTCTAGAGATAATACCTCGTAATTCTCTAAAAGTTTCTGGTTTGAAATTATGTTGCACCAATGTTAAGCTCTTCTCAAACGATTCTTTGATCTCAGTATGCTGTAACTCAATAAGAGAGTTGATGATTGTCGATGATGACTCAAAATCACCTTAAGATGATCTAAGATGTCTTTTCAGCTTCGCATGCGCACTCTCAGCCCTTGAACATGTTGGTTCCTAATTATGGTAAATATATCCCAAGATGAGGGATGAATTGGGATTAGGTAAATTATAGGTAATTTAAAACTTTGATGGATGGCAAAACAGTATGTTTCGAAATAAGACTTTCTGCTAAGTAGGTTTCGAAACCTACTATATATGTTTCGAAATACACTTCTCTGTTTTACTTGATTTGAAATCTTTTACCTTATATTTCAAACTAATGATCTTTTGAAAAGATGATTTACATAAGTAAGAGTATACCAAAGATGTTTGTATATCAAAGATAGGTTTTCTATGTATATGTATAAGTTTGTGCTCAAGAAAACTATTTTAGCCTTTGATAACAAATCTTATGATAACATGTGCAATAGGCAATAATGATAAGCAAAAGCTAAAGAACAATTGCACACAAGATATATAGTGGTTCGGCACCCGCCTACTCCACTACCTTCAAGCTTACCCACTTGAAGAATTTGCAATCCCAATCGCTTTTTACTAGTGATCACCACAACAAGGGTTTTTACCACGGTTCACCCCAAAACCTTACAATGTGAGTTTTTACGGACTCAACTCAAACCTAGCACCAAGTGAGTTTTAGGCTCAACTCAAACCTTACACTAAGTGAGTTTTAAGGATAAACTTGAACCTTCAACACAATGAGTTTTAGGCTCAACTCAAACCTTTACACCACAATGAGTTTTAGGCTAAAGTCAAACCTTACAACAATCAAGATAAATAAAGTTTATCTCTTACAACCCAATGAGCAATAAATGCCTTACCACATGGTTGTACAAACCTCTTAACTTGAGGTGAGGAGAGCTGGAGAGATGAGACTCGTTGTTTGCACTTGCTTCTCATTTTTCACATCACAATGCACATCTAGGAATGGATGATTGGATCTTCTTTGAAAGCTTTGTCAGAAGAATGGATTTAGATCATTTGTGCTTGTGTGTGTGTGTCTCTAGTGTGTGTTCACTTGTTCTTGCTTGTGTTCTCTTTTCAATCTCTATCAATCTTTTCTTGTCTTCAAAAACCTGCTATTTATACCAAGAGATGGAAATCTGGCCGTTTATAGCCGTTAGAGACAAGACAGAAAAGTAGGTTTCGAAACATACGTAGTAGATTTCGAAACATCACAATTTAACACATAAGTTTCGAAACATAGACAACAGGTTTCGAAACATACAACACTTTACAGCAGGACAAGCACTTCGAGACAGCAGATAGTGAGAGACAAAGTCTTATGCCCATTTTGAATATTTTATAAGCACTCACATTCAAATTTAAATTTGAATCTCATAGCATGGAGAGTGCATTAAATAAATGATAGAACATACCTCTCTGGAAATGAGGTTTCGAAACATGATATGGAGGTTTCGAAACATGGTTCAAAACCTGAATTGAAAACACATACATTGCATAGATGTTTTGAAATAACATATACTGAAAACATTGAAAACCTTTTCAAAGGGAAACATGCATGGAAACATGACAGATATTCAGAATGATTTGCTTGACAGCACAATCCACAGCATGTATACATCACAGGTTATTTACATTTCTTTAGTTTAAGTAAATGTCCACATTTTCTTTTATTTATATTTTACCTCCATTTACTTTAATACATAAATGTAAATAACGAAGTACCCCCTATTTGGATTCAATAAAAATACTTAGAAAATCAAAATCCAAATAAATAAGAAAGTAGATTTTGGGTTTTAGTACAAACTCAAGTTTTAGCAATAAACCCACCTCCAAAATATATACTTTCTATTTAATGAAAAATTCATTAAAAATCGTTTTAGCACTAATGAATGTTAGCTATCAAAATACCGGGAGTTAGTTTTCTAAAAAGAAAACATTATCTTATACTTCTCCTTATAAGGTGCTAACCTTCTAGACTTAGCCAAAAACAGAGTTTTCATTTTCACACAGTAATACATGATATTGAAATTGATATATATTGAAAACCACATACTTGACTCATGACTTAGGGATTAAACCAATATATGTTTTTTATCATTAAAACTATTGTACAAAAAGTACAGCAATAGAACAAAATCATATTGATATATCAGATATCGTAATTTTTGAGTATATTATAATATAAATAATAAGTAAAGATATATGAGATCTAAGTTTTATAAATAGTACCTGTTAGTAGTAACATTCTCAAAATGCATTATCTTATTTGTCCACACTGCAACAAATTTTTCCTTATAATTATTCAACCATGCCTTTCTCACATAATCAAGTGCATTGTCATATACATGATACTCAACTGTTAAGTCATGAAGTCGACGTTCATATTCATTCTCAGTTGAGGCAAACATAACAAGCTGCCAACCTAATATAAACTTCTCCCATGTCTCTTTTCTATCGAAGAACTTCTTACAATTAGCGAGTATATTTTTTGATATATGCCACCTGCACAATAAGGTGGTAGCATTTGGAAACACTTTTGTATTGCATTTATCAATGCTAATTCTCTGTTCGTAACAACTACTCTCAGAAATATATTAGATCCCATTAAACTCTATAATCTTTCCATTGCCCATGTGTAGTTATCTTCGTATTCATGATCCATGAATGCAAATGCAACAGGAAAAGTCAATTCAGTGGATGTTATACCAACAATCTGAAGTAATGGATATCTGTACCTATTAATTTTGTATGTACAATCCATTATTAAAACTTGGGGGAATACCTTTAATAACTCTATAGCCATCGAATCAGACCAAAATAAATCTGTAATACAATCTGTTGATCTTTCACATCTATGCCATTCCATATAATTACATTCTCCTAATTTCTTCATCAATTATTGCATTTGTGATCAACCACCTTTCTCTATAAGTCTATATCTTTTTCGTGCATTATATATAGTTTTGATAGTAGTAACATTTCTATCGTCCTGTGCCTTTATAGCCATCAAAATATTTCTAGGCTTCGCAAAATTATTAGACATTGTATTCAATATTTTTTTTTCTTCTTCTATACGCCGCTCTGCATATGAATGACCCTCAAGTTGAGCTGATGGTGCATGATTGTGAAATCCACATGTAATCTTCAATGTAATACCCAGAAATGATTTGAGGTCATAAATAATATTTGATGAAGGGTACAAGTGAAATTTTCAGAAAAATAAGGCTACAAGGTACACTATCGCAGTTTTAGGAGATCGAATTAGACAAAAGGAGTACCCTGGACCCTGGATTTTTAAGGGAAATAGTATGGTAATGACGAGTAATATGAGTTATGATTTTAGGCATCAAAAGAAGTTGGATCGAGAACAGTTTCTGGTACAACTATCTACCATGTTGAGAAAATCGAATGATCGTAAGGAATATAATACTCAAGATTTTTAAATTTAAATACTTGAGGAAATAGGATGTTTTAAAGGATTGTGGATGTTTGGAGACAAAAGTTCAATTTCTGAGTTAGGGGCAAAATCATAATTTTTGAGGTTCGGTAAAAGTGTAATTTACCTAAAAATTAGGGGCATTAGCGTAATTAGTCCATTTTTTAGGGACTAAAATGTAATTAAAAATTAGCCCGGGGCCTATGTTGAAAAAGGTCTAAGTGCAATTATCTAAAAGTTAGGGCTAAAGTGTAATTATTGAAACATTTTTACTAGGGACATTTGGGAGATTTAGGAAAAGTCTCATAATGATTTTAGAGACAAGGATGAAGTCTCATGATGACTTTAAGGATAAGATTTGATTGGATAAGATAAGATTTGATTGGATAAAATTTTATTGGATAAAGATTTGATTTAAATAAGATTTGATTCGGATATCAATAATTATATAATATCTTAGAAGATTTAGAATAATTGCGGAATATCTCAGAAGATTTGGTAATGATTATATAATACCTTAGAAGATTTAGAATAATTGCAGAATATCTTAGAAGATTTAGTAATGATTACATAATATCTTGGAAGATTTAGAATGATTGCAGAATATTTTAGAAGATTTGGAAATGATTATATAAAATCTTAGAAGATTTAGAATGATTGCAGAATATCTTAGAAGATTTGGTAATAATTATATAAAATCTTAGAAGATTTGGAATGATTGGAGAATATCTTAGAAGATTTGGTAATGATTATATAATATCTTGGAATATTTACAATGATTGCAGAAAATTTTTAGAAGATTTGGAATGATTGGAAAAGATTTTAGAAGATTTGAAATGATTGCAGAATATATGTTTCTTGGTGGCTAAGTTTCTAAAACCTATAAATAGGAGTTCATGGCCAAAGGTTTCTCATTTGAAATTGTGAGAAGTTCGTGCCAGACAAGAGTGCTTCAGGTTTAGTGGATAGAGGGCTTTTTAAGCATATGCAAAGCATCACAAGCCCAGAGCCCTTGAGCAGCACGTGAGGGCGTGTAAGGAGGTGGTTTGGTCAAAAGACTTGAGGAGTTACACGAAAAGTCGAGGTTGGGAACAAGATTTGAGGTGTTCTGAGTTTCATTCAAGGTGAGTGTTCACCCCCAAAACTTGATTTATTGTTCTTGTTCTGTCTGAACATGTGGTGATTTCATGCAAAATGGTTTTGTGCATTGAAATGGTAACCGGTGACGGTTGGTTTTTATGAGGGAGGTTCGTCCCTAAACGTTTTGAACTTGTGCATTGCATTTTATAAAATGTTGTTTATATGATGCATTGAATTGTGAAACGTGGCATTGTCTTGAGTTTTGTGTGTACGTATGGAATGTCAGCCTCGGATGTTGTCTGGATAGTGTAGCCATAATTCTCCAAGGGCGTGACGGAATAATAGGGGTATTTGATGCTGATGTGTATGCCAGAATAGCCGCTTTGGTTTCCGTGCCAGACCGTTTGGTCAGGGAAGTTGCACTAGGACGACTAGGTGGTCCATATAATGTTGTTCATGTGGGATGTCAGCCTAGGATGTTGTCTGGATAGTGTAGCCGTAATTTTCTAAGGGCGTGACGGAATAATAGGGGTATCTGATGCTAGTGAGCATGTTAGGATAGTCACCTTGATTTTCGTGCTAGGCCGTTTGGCCAGGGAAGTTGCACTAGGATGACTAGGTGCTCCATGTGAAATTTTGGAGTTGGGATTGTATGGTGGTTCCTGGATGCGTAAGGTGGGAACGTAATCTGGTGAGATGCGTTGGCAGCCCCATTTAAGCTAGAATCGCATCGTGTCGTTGAGTTGGTATGGTGGTATAGCTTTTAGAGAGATTGTTCTTTTCCCGTGGTAGGGTTAAGCGCTGGGAATTCTTTTGGGTTAGGGCTTACTGGGTGTATGGGTTTATTTCATGTCTTGCATTCATTCATGAAAAATGTGATTTTGAACTCTCACTTAGATGATTCATCATCTAATTTGAACTATGTCCCTGGAATATTCAAACGTTCCAGGTGAAGACAGCAGTGTGAAGGGAAAAGTAATTACTGAGGGGTGACGGCGATTGGAAGATGTTTTATATTATGTCATTTCAGTTATGTCGTTTATTTTGATGACGTCATGTAAACGTTGGTTGACTTTATATTATAAATAAAGTGGGTTTTCGTTATGACCTGTTAAGGTTTCTATCTAGCTTTCACATTTGAGTTGGTGAACCTGTCTTAGTTTATTGATGGTTCATAATTGATATACTGAGAAGGTGTAACGGGATTTTCGGGGTATGGTTTGTGTTGGGTTTCTGTTGTTGATTGTTTGGAAAAAAAATATATATATTCCTGGAATCTTACATTACGTAACGCCCTCCCGGGATTTGGGGTGTTACATTCAACTTCCACTTTTCGTTCAAAATTTTGAGGCCAACTAATTGAAATGGACAATCACATTTCTTTGAACCCGTACACTTACGTTTTAATTCTTCCCCTGATTCTTCTATCTTTTTTGATGGTCTATATTTTCCATCTCTTTCGCAAACAAAGCGAACTCTAAATGGCCTTCCGGGACCTCCACATTCAGAACCCTTTATCACGATAACAATTTCATTTTCTTTTTCAACTTGTCTAACAGATCCAATAAGTTCTTCTTTACTGCTAAACAACTGATAAAAAAATAGAATTCAAATATTGTTCAAATAATAATGAAATAAAAGTTTAATAAAAATGTATGATACCTCATTGGTAGTAAATGGTTCAATAGTATCAAATGACTATTCAAATGAAAAAAAAATATTTAAATAGAAAACATAAATAATTTGAAAACATTGTTCAAATAATAACTAAATGAAAGTTTAATAATGTATGATACCTGATTGTTAGTAAACGGTTCAACAGCTGACTGATGAAATAAACAAAAAATAAAAATTATGTAAATAAAAAATATAAATAATTTAAAGTAATGAAATATCTCAAATTATTAGATTCGGGGTTACTTGACTCCCCCGAACCGAAGGATTCGGGGCATCCTCGAGTTCCCGAATCCTTCAGTTCGAATACTCAAGAAGTCCCTGAATCGAAGGATTCGAGGCACACTGATTCCCCGAATTCGAGGATTTGGGGTATCCTTCAGAGTTTCTCAACTCTTGCTTATAAATAAATTTAGAAATATAACAAATTTCCAAATACCTCATGTATTTCATCATCTTCTTTCTCGCCAGAACATGAATAGTTATTATCTTCTTTGTAAAACTCCATAAACATTTGTTTATGATAATCTTCCATGCTTAACTTGCCTATCACAAGCAAAACTGTGCTTAGCAATATTTCGTGTTGAGTAATAATTATTCTATAAGGCTTGTTGTATGTTGAATAACAATGGCTATGCGGTGTGAGTGAGTAAATGTGTTCAGATATGGTGAGTAAAGTGGCTGTAGTGATAGTGGGTGAGAAATTGCTTTCATGCGCGCTTGAAAGAGTAAATGTTGGGTGGTTGAGCGTATAACATTCATTAAGGGTAAATATGAGATTTTATCTGAGGGTTTTTTAGAAATATTAAAAATAAGTTGTAAAAAATAAAATTGATAGTTGTAAATAGAATTTTCTTAAAAATTTAGCTGTGAATAAATTTTTTTAATTAATTATTTCGCATTCCGAAGAGAGAAGGCTTGTAGCTCTAGTGGCTACGGGCGCGCGTCTAGGGGCTTCCAACGGGAGAGGTTGCAGCATTAAGGGGCGTCGTTATAAGGGGCGATCGTGAGATGCTCTGCCACGCCACGTGTCATCTGATTTGAGAGGCTATGTGATGAGTTGATAGAGCATTAATTGAGATGTGAGAGCAGCGACATTTATTTGAGATGGATAGATAATTATAACAGCCCGCATGAGATGAGATAGGAAGCTCAAGACGCCTGTAAATACGTGGAGGTGGAGAATAAATAAAAAATGTGTGAAACTAAAAGTCGGGAGAAGCAAGCAGGCGTGAGTGATTAAAGAACAAGGTAGATGCGAAAATGGTTAAAATTGGATGAAAATTAGTTTTAGTTTATTTATTTAAGTAATTTTCTGATTTATTATGTTTAATTTTTGTTCAAAAAATTTTGAGATGTGATATTAGTGTTTTAATACTGTGGAGAAATTTTTCAAAGAAGCTATCAAGGCATAAAAAATTAATTTTGTAAGAATTAATATATTTTTTTGTGTAAATTATATTATCATGACTTGCATACCATCACAAGAAAATATTAAGCATGAGACTATGAATTTTGAGGATTAAACAAAACTCGTGTTAAGTTTATGAAAAATCATATAAGACCACAAAGAGTTCGAGATAGATGAGATGGACCGATCTACATGCATGATTTATTTTATATTTATTATAAATTATAATTTAAATATTGTGTTTACTTAGGACTCACCTTTAGAGATAACTCAAGGCCTAACAAATAAAAGCCAGGATGATGGAAGTATTGTTGGTGAACGCATTTAATAAGCCGTGAGAAGACATTATTTATTTGTGGTTATCTGAGATGGGAGTTTCTTTGGGTTTGTAATAAGTATCTGAATGAAATTTTGAGTTATAAGTATTTTGTTGGAGATTAATTTTGCCTTGGAAAGTTATGCTTCTGTCTCATGACTTCATCTATGTAACAATTTTGAGATTCCAACTGTATAGCCCAATCCATATTCAATTACCATTCATTGTCTTTTTTTTTTTTTTACTCGAGTTTTTTGAGAGCAAAAGTGGTAAAACCTAAATATTCTCACCCAGAGTATCCTAATCATTTTGGATAAAGTCGTCTTTCAAATTCAATTGGTGATTGTTGTTGTTCAAAAAAATATAAGATCAAGACAAAATATAAAACATTAGGTCATTTTTCTCTCTTTTTTGTCATAATCAAACTATGATCTACTCATAAGATGGAGGAGGAGGAGGAAAGTAACTCTCAAGCTTAGTGAGCCGGTCCTCAACTCAGGAAATCCACTCTCGAATTGCCTATAATTCGGTTTACTGGCCCTTTAACTTAGGTCAACCGAAGATGAATAGCGAAACAGGAAAATGAAATAAATTTAAGATAACCAAACACATAGATGATAATAAACTTGAAGAACCATATTACTCGGAAAAATTCAACATTCCTAATTCTCTTCTAATTTTGCAAAATTGATCATCTCCTAAAGGTTTTGCAAAAATATTAACCAATTGATCATTTATGCTTATATATTCTAATTCAATATCTCCCTTTTTTACATATTCTCTAATAAAATGATGTCTAATTTCAATGTGTTTTGTCCTATGATGAATGATAGAATTTTTAGTTAATTGAATTGCACCAGTATTGTCACACTTAATGGGAATATGATTGAACTTGATTTCATAATTTTTCATTTGATGTTTTATCCAAAGGATTTGAGCACAACAACTCACAGCCACTATATATTCAGATCAGCTACTGAGAGTGCAATTGATGTTTATTTCTTACTAAACTAATAAATAAATGAGTTTCCTAAGAATTGGCAAATCTTTTTCTATTAATCTTTCTTTTAGCAAAATCAGTATTTAAATATCCAATTAATTCAAAAAAAATCTTTTTGAATATCAAATATATTATCAACTTAAACATTAGAAGTTTTAAGTTTTACACGCTTTTTAAACAGCTTAAAAGCCATCTTAAAAAAGGTAAGCCCAACTCTTTTCTTAGGGATGCCTTTAGTATTATTTATAAACATGGTATGCTATTTTTACAATAATACATGGTTTTTATTCAAAAAAGAGTAAATTAAACATGATTTTTATTCAATAAACATCACAAAAACTTACTTCTAGCAACAAGGATAATTCAATCCACAATCATACAGGACTTATAGCACAATAACACAAACCATCATAGTAGACTTATAGCACAATAACACAGACCCTTAACATCAACTTACATTCGATGATAGTCCATCTAAAGAGCATTGCTCGACGGCTATGCTTGAAAATATCCAATAATTGTTTTCTTCTTTAGACTGGCGTGCTCGATGCATTGGGTATTGGCTCAAAATCTCTCACAAATGACTTTCTTGATGTGGGAGATTTATGTGCCGTTAGTTTACCGTTGTCGTCGTACACCGATAGGTTGGGTATTGGCTCAAAATCTCTCACAAAAGGCTTTTTCAGTATGGGAGATTTATGTGCTGCTAGTTTAGCGTCATCATCGTACACCGATAGGTTAGGTATTGGCTCAAAATCTCTCACAAAAGGCACTTCCGATGTGGGAGATTTATGTGTCTTTAGTTTAGCGTCGTCGTCGTACACTGATGCGTTGGGTATTGGATCAAAATCTCTCACAAATGGCTTTCTTGATGTGGGAGATTTCTGTACCGTTAGTTTATCGTCGTCGTCGTACACCGATAGGTTGGGTATTGGTTCAAAATCTCTCACAAAAGACTTTTCCAGTGTGGGAGATTTATGTGCTGCTAGTTTAGCGTCGTCGTCATACACCGATAGATTAGGTATTGGCTCAAAATCTCTCACAAAATGCCCTTCTGATGTGGGAGATTTATGTGCCTTTAGTTTAGCGTCGTTGCCGTCCATCGATGCGTTGGGTATTGACTCAAAATCTCTCACAAAATGCCCTTCTGATGTGGGAGATTTATGTGCCATTAGTTTAGCATTATCACCATACACCGATAAGTTGGGTATTGGTTCAAAATCTTTTACAAAAGACTTCCCCTCTGCAAAAGATCTTTCTTTTGTTAATTTTGCATTGTCATCATAAATCGATGCCTTGGGTATTGACTCAAAATCTCTCACAAAAGGCCTCCTCATTGCAGAATCATCAGCTATGACTTTCGTCGGTGTGTGACAATTGGCGGCGTTGCTCTTAGCCATGGGCAGTGACTGCGGGTTTGGTCTGGCATGAACATGGAGACCGCTCGCAAACTGCACACAACATGGGATGGTACTCAACTGTCAACAGTTTTCAAGCCGCCTATGCCAAACTAAAATTAAAAAATTCACTGCAGCACTTGTATTAAGTAAATTAAAAAAAAAAAAAAAAAACGTTTGAAACAATAGATTATGAAGAATAATCTGTAACACGTTTTGGGTATTGGCTTACCAGAACAAGTGAGAAGATGAAGAAAATGAAAAGAGATCCCATCTCTTAGAACACGTAAAGGCTGCTACTCTTGATTTTGGATGGCAGCTCCATATAGTAACCATTTGCTATTTATAATAGATTATGAAGAATAGTCGATCTATAAATAGCAACCTGTAATAAAAAATGAAAAAATGCCTTTATCGAATCAAAACAAATTTGCAATAGCTCAGAGACAATAATGAACACATTTACTGTAACAACATTAGTCACAACCCGTATCGTTGTATTTTTGTTTTTAATTTATTTTGGGATAAATTTTATGTATCATCCTTGAGATTTAATTAAATTACTTTGATTATTTCTATATTTTTGTTATTAATTAGCACCAACCTCTCTTGCTATTAATAAATAAAACAAATTAATCATTTTACCTTATATTAATTATCTCATCATTCTCTCTCGTCTATTCACTTTTGTGTTCCTCTCTGTTTCCCCTTAATTTATTGTTGTTGGGTTCTGAACCCATGGGGCCGGTTGCAATTGCATGCCACATATTTTAGGATTTTTAGTAAAATTAACTTTTGTTATTTAGCAAATACGGGATATATCTGATGCACAAAAATTAACCTCAAGATAAGTTGATGACATTTTTAAAAAACACAAGAATGATGGATATAATAATTTAGTAAAATCTCAAAGAGTACTAATACATTAAATTTTATTGTTGTTTTTCAAAATAAACATACATGCTTGATTAGTCATGTTTGTTTCCAAAAATACAAATCGAAAGGCGTGTTGAATTTTAGTGGTGGGTTTCAATTTCTATCACTTCATGTCCTTCATTGTCTGCAATGATATCGTCGTCGTTGGCACCTCTTTCAACCAGTGCCACCACCATCAACATCTTCCATTAGCGTTCATAGTTGTCGCAGCATTGCCAAGCACGTAGCCAACTGCCATGGCAGTCAGCATGACACCCAGAGATATCAGATCAGACAGACGACGAGACCTGCTCCAAGACAAGAGATGATCATAAAAGGGTGGAAACACGCCACATGGGTTCTCTATCATAAAAGGGTGGAAACACGCCACATGGGTTCTCTATCATAAAAGGGTGGAAACACGCCACATAAGTTCAATAACCTGACTACATTACTTTCAAATTATTGGTGTTGTAAATCAATAATTGAATTAAAACTTTTTATTTATATATGATAACTCATAACTTTAATAAAAATAAGTCTCATGTTCCTTTCAATCAAATTGGGTTTTCAGTGTCAATACTATATATATATATATATATGATGAATCTTCTCTTGTTATTTTTTATCTCCATATTTTCAAGCTATATCACATGTCATAGTATTATAGAGTAAAGTATTTTGATTTCGTCACACACACAAATAATATATTAACGAAAGGCTATTTTCTCGTGGAATTTAATTTTTGCGTGTTATGCCCTATAACAAGTCTAAGTCCAAGGAAAGAAGTTAGTTGACTAACCTTTGTAACTAAGAGACCCTCGAGAGACTTGTGTGGACTAAATAAGTGGCTGATTAGGAGAGGTTAGTCCCCTAACCGATAGACATACCCATACCCAAGAGGTATCACCATGAGATTATTGAGTGAGGGAGAAGGTTAGTTGACTAACTAGAGAAGGTTACTCAAGTAATCAAGAGAGTAAAATGAAATGATGTTAATAGAGTGACTGAGAAGATTAATCAAGTGACTAAGGTGTTAGCCTAGTGATTGAGTGAGATTAATCGAGTGACCATTAAGAGATTGAACAAGACTGAGAATACTCGAATAGCGACAAGAAATAGTCGACTAATTAAGCGAGTGATAGACATGGTCGAGTGACCCTTTGGAAGCCTCTCTCGACAGATCACTAAGAAATCGTTCTAGAGTATTTCATAAGTTACTCACTCACAAGAAAATATATAGGAGACTCTCGTAGATTACCCAGACCTAGAAGATTCTCTCCAAACTATGCGAGAGAACCTTCTAGGAGACTATAAATTCCGATAGATCTTATCTCCAAAAATGAAAATGTGAATAATGAGTCACACTTACGTCCAATATGCTTGTCTATAAATCTAGAATATCATGTATCTCTCTAAGAATGCACATACCATTCTCTAGGAGAATTCTCCTATAACCTAAGATATACTGAGAATTCTAATACTATTGCAACTCTACTTGCTCTCTATAATTTTCATACTCAATTGAAAATTAATTTAAGTATCGAAGAGTCTAAGTGGAACGCTCACCCAAATCTTGACTTCCTTCTTTCTTGTGGATCATTTGCAAATAAGTCATTTCCATTAAAATTATGACACTCTCTTACATAAATAAATTTATTATTATACTGCCAACAACATTATATTTTGTGACATGGTTCTATGGATTCAATGATCTCCCCAAATGTGACAATGGAGTGGTGGGCTAGCCATAATCAATCATCGAATCTGGAGATAAGATTCGCAGGCATGGATAATGAGCCTACCATACAAGTGCAGGATAATCATTCGATGACTGGATTAGAAGATTTGCATATGACAAAGATTGTGAATCCATTACCATTTGTTATTTAGAAAAATACTAAAAAAAAGAAGTGAATTGAATTCTTAAAAAAATAATAAATTTAATTTTTATTAAAAAAAAATTAAATTTATGGTAATTACAATATAAATAAGTACAATAAAATCAAACAACAACAAAGAACAAAAGAATATTTATAGAGATTCAGTTTTAAAGAGTTTATTCCTGTCTCTCAAGACTTACCTAGAGATTCTATTAACAAAAATCAAGATTAAATTTTAATTAAAAATAGAACCAACAATAATAATTTTTAATGAATAAAAATATATGAATTTAAGTTTTTGATACGTTAAAAATGAAACTTGAACACAGAAAATTAAAAACTCAAACCAAACCACAAAAGATGATGTTTAAATATGTTTAATGTTATTATTGGCTCAATATCAGTTAAAGATGACAGCTTAATTATTGATCCACAAAGATATCAAATCAGACAGACGACGAGACCTGCTCCAAGACAAAAGATGATCATAAAAGGGTGGAAACACGCCACTTGGGTTCTCTATCTTGGATGGACATGAGTCCCGTGACAATGAGCCCTAATTATCTCCAATAATTAACAAAACTGACAAGAATCAACGGAATGATACCTTCAATTGGATGATTTGTTGGAGAGCCCTAATTATGATGCTAAAATCAATGGGAAAAATATGAGAATAAAGGGAAAACAATAGAGAATTCCAAGGGTTGAGAGCATAGTCGAAGGTGACATTTTCTAGCCATGGAGGTCCAATGTGTATAGGTTGTCCTCTTTTATCATTGGTGAGTTGCTTTTCTCACTACAATAGTTTTGATTTTTCTTCGCGATGAAAAGTCTGCTAAAAAAAATTGAAAAATCGTCGATAAAAGTTTTTTCGACGGTAATTATAATCGTCGGAAATATCTCCATCGGAAAAAAATTTCGACGGTTAAAAACAGCCGAAAAAGACTCTTTACCAGTTGTTTTCATAAATAACCGGTAAAAATAATCATTACCAACGGTATTTCTAAACCGTTGAAAATTTCTAACGGTTTACAAAAATCGTCGGTCAAAAAACTTTTTCGACTGTTTTTAAACCACCGGAAAAAGGTATTTGCCAGCGGTTTTCAGATACCGCCGACAAAACAAAAAAAACCGTCAGCAATTTAAAAAAACAAGATTTTCAAAAAAACTATATATATAACAATCAATAAATAACTTATATAACAATCAATAACCACGGCAACAAAAAAAAACACCAACAATTTTAAAGGATTCACCCACTACATACAATAAATATAACAACTGTATACAAATCTATTTAAGTACAACACATTTGATCATTTAGAAAGATCGATCTTGTCTCGTTTCATTACACAATATCATACAAAAACACATATAAATCAATCCTAAACTAAAACATATTCAAGTGACCTCAGATAACCCTTGATTACGCCACCATGCCATCCTCCAACCAAAATTGCATATCATTTTTTTTCGATCTGCATTAGAAAACAATAGATCTATTTAAGTATGTACGTTAACTATGGAATTGCATAAAACATGTCCAAAATTACATAACAACTGTATACAATAGATCTATTTAAGTATGTACGTTAACTATGAAATTGCATAAAACATGTCCAAAATTACATAACAATTGTATACAATAGATCTATTTAAGTATAACACATTTGATCATTCATATTTTTTTAAATTTGTATGTACGTTAACTATGAAATTGCATATCATAATAAATGCATATAAGACAAAAACACTTACATTAGAGACCCTCCACGGTATCGTAGTTTTACTATTATTAGCACCCTCAAGACACGCATCCCAGAAAATTGTTGAGGTAATGGATATAAAAGTTTTAACACTTTCTGAATTCTAATTTCAACAAACTCATTACCTAACTCTACTCCCCCTAGATACTTGATCGGAACAATAAACATAATGATTGCTTCAACAACAATGTGGCGAGGTATTCGTCCATTCATCAAGTGAATAAATTCACCAATCTGTGTGTAAACAAGCATAAATAATTTTAAAGTATATTTTACATTTTAATATATTAACTATTTGGTAGCGAATTATCTCTAAATGATGACCACATTCTGGTGTCAATTATCCACTGATAGGATGTTTATCTTTTAAACTAGTATAACTTTCAGTATTTGCAATTAGTAATACTCCACTATTTTGAGTCATTCTTCTCCTTTCTTGACGCCTCGTGTGAAATTTGAATCCATTTATGATGTACCAAGAATACTTCCATGCCCATGAGTGAGACCCAACAGCTAATGTTTTCACTTTATTTGGTATATTGTGACCACTTACTTGCAATTCATAAACCTTTTTTGTAACATGTTTATTATTCGTTATGTAAATAAATAAATGCAAATTCTAAGATAGTTAGATATGGATATTTAGGGTGTGATATCACAGTGTCTGAATCGAATTGCATCAATTCTCACAGAAATGTAGAAAAATCATGACTGAAAATTTAACATGGTTTGATATCAATATCTATGTGCATGATCTCACAATAATAGAATAATTTACTCTTAGAGGTTTTGCATAAAGAAATTATAAAATTTATCAATAAATTAACATTACTATTCTAAATCAATGGGGATTGTAGTTATAACTTATGACATACTTTTTGAGACACATAATAACAATAATCTGACTACATTACTTTCAAATTATTGGTGTTGTAAATCAATAATTGAACTAAATTTTTTTATTTATATATTATAACTCAAACTCTAAAAAAAATAACTTTCATGCTCCTTTCAATCAAATTGGGTTTTCAGTATCAATACTATATATATATATATATATATATGATAAATCTTCTCTTGTTATCTTTTATCTCCATATTTTCAGGCTATGTCACATGTCATCATGTTACAGAATAAAATATTTTGACTTTGTCACACACAAATAATACATTAGTGAAAGACTATTTTCTCATTGAACTTAATTTATATGTGTTATGCCCTATAACAAGCCTATAAGTCTAAAAAAAGAAGTTAGTCGACTAACCTTTGTAACCAAGAGACCCCCAACAGACTTGTGTGGATTGAGCAAGTGGTTGATTGAGAGAAGTTAGTCGACTAATCGAGAGACATACCCACACCCAAGAGGCATCACCATGAGACTATTGAGTGAGTGAGAAGGTTAGTCGACTAACTAGAGAAGGTTACTCAAGTAACCAAGAGAATAAACATGATGGTGTTAGTAGAGTGACAAAGAAGATTAATCAAGTGACTAAGGTGTTAGCCTAGTGATCGAGTGAGGTTAATCAAGTGACCATTAGGAGACTGAACAAGATTGAGAATACTCGAATAACACCAAAAAAGAGTCGACTAATCAAGCGAGTGACAAATATGGTCAAGTAACCCTTTGGAAGCCTCTCTCGACATATCACTAAGAAACCCTTCTAGAGTATTTCATAAGTCACTCACCCACAAAAAAATTCATCTGTGACTTTTATAAATCACCCAAACCTGGAAGATTCCCTCCAAAATATGCGAGAGAACTTTCTGGGAGACTATAAATCTTGATCGATTTGATCTCCAGACATGACACTTAATTACCTCTAATATATGTCTATAAATCAAGAATGTCTTATATCTCTGCTTAAGAATGCGGATACTCTTTTCTATAAATAGGAGGATTCTCCTCCAACCTAAGATATGCACAGAATTTTAATACTATTGTAACTCTATTTATTCTTTACAAATCTTCACACTCGTCTGGAGATTGATTTTAAGTATCAAATGATCTACATGGAACACTCACTCATGCCCTAACCGACTTCTTTCTTACAGGTTATTTGCAAACAAGTGACTTCCATTAAGATCACGACACTTCTCTCGTGTAAATAAATTTATTATTGAAGTGGCCAACAACACTATATTTTGTGACATGTTTCTATGGATTCAATGATCTCCCCGAATGTGGCAATGGAGTGGTGGGCTAGCCATCATCAATCATCGAATCTGGAGATAAAATGATCTCCCTGAATGTGATAACGGAGTGGTGGGCTAGCCATAATCAATCATCGAATCTGGAGAAAAAAATCGCAGGCATGGATAATGAACCTACCATACATGTGCAGGATAAGCTTCAGTTTGATACGTCGGCCTTGCTGATCATTCGATGACTGGATTAGAAGATTTGCCAAAATTAATATATATGATAAAGATTGTGGATCCATTACCTGTTTAGTTAATTCATTATAGCATCTGTATATGTACAGAAATGTTATGACGCATTATTTATTTTTAACTGTATTTCTTATATATACAAAAAAAGGCAAATATTATGCACATATTTCTCGTGGATCTCTTAATTGTCTACTTCCTCAAGGAGAAACGGAGAAGTTAAAGGAAACAGAGAGAAACCTGAAGGAACGAAGAAAGATGGCTTTCGGCTATGCTCATTATTCTTGGAGCATCTTACTCTATCTTCTTCTTCTGATATTGGTAATTAATCTCAATCTAATTAAGCTTCATCTGGTTCCTGATCTGGATATGATTTGTAAGCCATACTGTTTAATGCAATTGTGAATTTGCAGTACTCTAATGGCATTGAGTCCACGGAGATGATAAAAGAACCAGGAAAGGCTGATGATAGTCTTCATCAGCACCGTGAGATGAATGTTTTAAGACTCCATAGCATGGATGATGATGATGATGCTGATATAATGATGCCCACAGATCATGTTCATGCTCATGCTCATCCATCATCACACTTGGACCCTCAACTGATGGTTTTCTTCTTGGTTGAAGACTTAAGGGTTGGAAACACATTGCCCATTTTCTTCCCCAAAAGGAACCCTTCTTCTGCCAAACTCCTACCCAAAGAACTAGCCGACTCCATTCCTTTCTCGCTTGACGAGCTTCCAAACCTTCTTCAGACCTTCTCCTTCTCTAGAGGCTCTCCACAGGCCATGGCCATGGAAGCCACGCTTCGAGCTTGCGAGACAAAGCCCATCAAAGGCGAGACCAAGATCTGCGCCACATCCTTCGGGTCCATGCTTGATTTCGTGCGAGAAATCTTCGGGTTAGAAGTCCAATTCAAGGCGCTATCCACTACCCACCTCACAAAATCAGCCACCACCCTTCTGCAGACATACACAATCTTGGAGGTCTCCCAAGAGACGTCACATTATAAGATGGTGGCATGCCACATCATGGCTTATCCTTATGCAGTTTTCTACTGTCACTACCAAGAGAGTACTGAAAGCAAGGTGTTCAGGGTTTTAGTGGAGGGTGAAAATGGAGACAGAGCGGAAGCTGTGGCTGTTTGCCATATGGATACATCTCAGTGGAGCCCTAATCATGTCTCCTTCAAGGTGCTTGGGATTGAGCCTGGTTCTTCCGCAATTTGCCACTTCTTCCCTGCAGATAATCTTGTATGGATCTCAATCCCTACTTAATTAATTTGATCTAACCATAATTACGAAGCTCTCCTATGTTTTTCGTTTAGTACTCTGTAATTTCATATATGGGCTGTACGTATTTAAGTTTGCTTGCATGAACCTGCTGATAGTATAAACATTTTGGTTTTTATATATTTTATATTTTATTCTACTCTGCTTCCATTCCCTTTATATATACTCTCTCCCACAAAAAGCTTTTGTAGGCAGCTGATGAAATAAATTAATACACATGGTATTCATTAAATTGCATCATTATATATGCATATGTAACAGGAAATAATGAATTATATATACTGGTCTTTTAATTGTCTTATTGCTATTGCATTTGTATCTGTGGTGGTTAACACCAACACATGGCAAGCATGCCTCCAATTTAAAAGAAATCATTATACACATCTTTCAAACTCAAAAACAAATCAAATGGAAATGGCCAAAGCAAACACAAGAAGAAGAACCAGGGAATTAGGGAAACACCACCCACCCTAACAACCATCACCAGGGAATCGTAAAGAGATGAGCTCTTTAGGTCTAGGGTATGATAAAATCAATGTTTTTCGAATCCATACTTTTCTCTACATAAAACATCGTCAGTTTCACCATCTATTGAGTCTTGAATTAAACCCTAAAATGCCTCTAATTTCTCCCCCAATTTGGCTCTCTCTCTCTCTCAGCCTCACCACTCTCCCCTGTTCCCCTACCCACAGCGGAGATAAAAAACTTATTTAATGGTGGAGATCTAAGTAAGCAAGCTACCAAGAGCTATATACTTCATATATTTATATGTAAATATCCATTCTTAATCGTCGATACGGGCTATTTATTACACTCAAGACTTGAAACGCAATCAAATTATTTCTTTCCTTCCGGCTCGGTTTCTCCATGTCCCATGAGCTTCAAGTCCCTGAGAAAAGGCTGGAGCACTTTGTGATGGGGAGCATGGGTGACGTGATAGATTATCCGAACAGGCTTGGTGTCAAAGTCCGTGTTGAATTGGCCCATGTTTATGCTCTCTGAAGATGACGATTTCCACTTCTGAGAGAGAGGCGCTGGATCTCCATGGACGAGTTCTTCGATCGCTTTCGGCATGGCTTCGCCTTTCATTCTTCTGTTCCAGTACTCTGCCGGATCTTTCCTCGCGGCACTAGCCATGGTGACCTGATCGGAGAAGATGATGAGTGATTTATATACATAACAATGAAATGTTACATATAATGTATGGAGAAATTTTGTTGAGTTGGGAATTAATTTTTACCAATAAAATAAGGAAGAAAGCAGATAGAAACTTCATCCCTGCGCCTGCGCTGAGTAACTTTGGCTAGTCGGGTGCAATATACCTGAACCTTTCAGTGGGGGTTGATTTATTATGGGGCTTGTTGAAGCGCAATAAAGTAATTTTACAAATGGCTAATCCTTTAATATTGGTAGGTGGGGGTTGCATGCATGATAATGGGTAAAACAATACTATTTATCTAAATAAGTTTTCACATTAGGGCTTACAGGGACTTAAAATGACTATTTTGTCATTTTCTATCCTCTTATAATGACTATTTTACCCTTTTTTCTCCAATCTTTCCCCTTCCTCCTTCTGTATCGCCTCTCACAACCTTCCTCTCGTTGCTCATTGCTATTTCGCCATTGTCGCCCGTTGTTGCCTCTTGCTATTTCACTTGCGTTGCATCTTGCTTGACCGACTGTTGCCGTCTGCTGCATCCTTGCCTGGTTGACCGTCACCCGCTTTGCCTTCACCCTCGTTGCTTACCTCACCCTCGTCCTCGTTGCTTGTCGACCATCGTCACTGACTGCATCTTTGCCTGGCCGACTGTCACTGTGAAAGGCAAGGATGCAACGGGTGATGAAGGCGAGAGTAAGATGAGTGGTGGCGATAAGTCAGGCAAGGATATAGCAGTGGGCATCAAGCAACGAGTACGAGGTAGCGCGCGGGCGATGGGCAACAAGGTGGAGGCGACGACAAGAAGAACGTTGTGAGAGGCAGTGCTGGAGAGGAAAAAGGGATAGAGACGAGTGATTGCTGAAGGGGGAAGGAGAGAGAGAGGAGTATAGAGAATTGTTATTATACTTTTTGTATATTAGTTTTAATGATGAAAAACATCTATTGGTTTAATCCATAAGTCATGTGTTAAGTGTGTGGTTTTTAACATATATCAATTTCAATATCAAGTATTACTTTGTGAAAATTGACTAAGTTTGAAAGATTAGCACCTTATAAGGAGATATATATGAAAATGTTTTCTTTTTAGAAAACTATTTCTTGGTATTTTGATATCTAACATTCACTAGTACTAAGACGATTTTTAATGAATTTTTCATTAAATAAAAAGTATATATTTTGGAGGTGGTAAAATCGCAAAATCGTAAGTTTGTACTAAAACCCAAAATCTACTTTCTTATTGTTTTAGATTTTGATTTTCTAGATATTTTTATTGAATCCAAATAGGGGGTACTTCGTTATTTACATTTATGTATTAAAGTAAATGGAAGGTAAAATATAAATAAAATAAAATGAGGATATTTACTTGTGATGTATACATGCTGTGGATTGTGCTTTCATGCAAATGTTTCTGAAAATATATCATGTTTCTATGCATGTTTCGAAATCTCTTTGAAAAGGTTTTCAATGTTTTCAAGTGCATATGCTATTTCGAAACATCTATGTATTAGCATTTGTTTCAAGTTTTGAACTATGTTTCGAAACATATATATCATGTTTCGAAACCTCATTTCCAGAGAGGTGTATTTCGAAACCTATGATGGTATGTTTCGAAACCTCATTTCCAGATAAGTATGTTTCAAAACCTGTGATAGTATGTTTCGAAACCTATATCTCTGTCAGCAGAGATCCGAGAGCTTTTTGCTTTGCATTTTTAATATTTATCTAAAAGTTTCTCAAAACATTTTTTAATACATTCTCCATGGCTTGCAAAATTCAAATTCAAATTTGAAGTGGAGATCATTATTATGTGTTAGTGGGGAATAAATTATATCTCCCACTCATTGCTGTCTCTTGGTGCATATCCAGCTGTAAAGTCTGTATGTTTCGAAATCTGTGTGTAAAATTGTGATGTTTTGAAATCTATTAAGTGTGTTTCGAAATCTACTTTTTTGTCTTGTCTCTAACGGCTGTAAAACGGCTAGATTTCTATATCTTGGTATAAATAGCAGGTATTTGAAGACAAAAAGAGATTAATTGAGAGACAACAAGCAAGAACAAGTGAGCACACACTAGAGACACACACTCAAGCACAAGAGGTGATTAAAATGTTTGATTGAGCTTTCAAGAAGATCTACACACATTCTATTCTCGTGCATTGCAAGTGTGAAAAGGAGAAGTAAGCTGAAATTCGAAGTCTCATCCTTCTAGCTCTCCTCACTTCAAGTTAAGAGGTTTGTATAGCCATTTGGTAAGGCATTCTATTGCTATACATTTGTTGGGTTGTAAAGATAAACTTTATTTATCTTGATTGTTGTAAGGTTTGAGTTTAGCCTAAAACTCATTGTGGTGTAAAGGTTTGAGTTGAACCTAAAGCTCATTGTGTCAAAGGTTTGAGTTTAGCCTTAAAACTCACTTGGTATAAGGGTTGAGTTAAACTCGTAAAAACTCACTTGGTGCTAGATTTGAGTTAAGCCCGTAAAAACTCACTTTGTAAGGTTTTGGCGTGAACCGTGGTAAAACCCTTGTTGTGGTTGATCACTAGTAAAAGTGATTGAGATTGACAAATCCTTCAAGTGAGTAAGCTTAAAGGTAGTGAAGTAGGTAGGTGTCGAACCACTATACATCTTGTGTACAAGTGTTCTTTAGCTTTCGCTTATTATTATTACCTATTGCACATGCTTTCATAAGTTTTGTTATCAAAGACTAAAATAGTTTTCTTGAGCATAAACTTATACATATTCATATAAGTATATCTTTGATATACAAACACCTTTGGTATATTCTTACTTATGTAAATCATCTTTGCCAAAGATTATTATTTTAAAATACAAGCTAAAGATTTTTTATTCTAGCAAAACAAACTAATATATTTCGAAACATACTTTCTATATTTCGAAACTAGCTAAAACAGTGAGATATATTTCGAAACATATATAGTAGGTTTTAAAACATACTTAACAGAAAGGTTTATTTTGAAACATATATCCCATATTTCGAAACATAGTGTTTTGCCATCAAACAAAGTTTTAAATTATCGAAAATTACTCAAATCCTAATTCACCCCCCTCTTGAAATTTATTCGCCATCATTAGGAACCAACAATAATATTGCGAATTTATTGCGATAAATCCTCTAATTTATCGTTAGAACATCCACGTGTAAACTTTCATATAAAACTCTCCATGTACGAATAACATAACTCTAATGGGTAACATTAGCATTGTGATGGTTTTTATTAATTAGGATAAATTTCAAGTTGATATTTTGTTAATGTATTAATTATTTTTTATATTTTTAAAAATAACAAGATTTTTATTTGAAATTCATTATAATGCAATAAATATTTTTTTGTTGTTAGGTAAAGAAAGTTAATATTTTTTTGTTGTTGTTATGTTATTTTTAAAAATACAAGAATTAAAGGTGTCTTTCAGCTAAACATCAATGTTGCTGCATGAAATTTTTAATCATTATTGAGAAAAGAAAATTGTTGTTATTATTATTATTATTATTGAAAATGGAAACCTTTTTGCTCCCTTCCAGAATAAGATTCAATAATGGTCCTTCGAGAAAAAATATTTCTTATTCCATTGAACTATATATATGAATTTTTTGTGAATTTATATATGTGTGTATGTTTATTAAATAAATAATTGTAATTTTAATAAATTATTTTCCACATATAATTGAATTTTTAATTAATTTCCTTTTGTGGATATTTTTATATAATTAATTTCTTAAACCTGCTGATACGGAAGGATTGGCATTGCAGGCTTTGGCTCAGAAAGGAAACCAATTAATTAAGATTGTATTTAGATGGGAAAATAAATAAAGAAATGATATTATTTTAATTTTGTTATTTGAAATATTTACATTTTTTATTTCACAAGTACAAAACGATGGCAAATTGAGATCTAAATACTAATGGTTCAATAATTATGAGCAAATATTAGATTTAGAATTTTAAATTTGAAATAATAAAAAATGAGGTCAAATGACCAAAAGAAATATTCAACTGGTTGTTTGGCATAAGGGGGTGTTTGGCGTTCCATTTTGACAGCTTATAACTTGTTATTGAAATTTAAACATTGTACAACTTATTTTATTATATATTTATTAAAAATTAAAAAAAGTTAAACACTGTCAAACTTAAATGCTATTTTAACAACATTTTAAAAAAATTGCCCAAACTTTTGTCATAAAATTGTTGAGAGCTTATTTCGTTCAAGAAGTTAATATAATTTTTTCTTAAAAAAACTCAACTACTTCGAGTCTCTGCCACTAAACATTACTATAGCTTCTACCATTGCTGACTTTTATCATCGTAGCTTCCATCAATCTATATCATCACCAATAAAGGTGTTGTAAAATATTAATATTTCAAATATTATAAAGGATATTATAACAGTCATATTCTCTACTTATATAATATTCTGAGTGCAATTTTATTCATCCTCTTTAACGGGATGATCATCACCCTCAATACTTTTGACTGTTGTTCCGTTATTTTTTACCCTCAAAAACACTGAAGGTTAAAGGGGTGAACAAAATCGCACTCCAACATTCTTACACTTGTCAGATAGAAAATGGAAAAGCCTTCTCTCATTCTTTTCTTTGTTTACGCTCTATCTTGTTGTTATTGTTAACTATTGTTGTGTTTTCGACTTATATCTTGCTCTCCATTTGTTCCCAAATCACTTGAGTGCTCACATATTTGGAAGGACTCGTTGTAATTTGGGGGATAACCACTTTATCTCTTACACCTATTTGAGCAATGAAAATTATCTGGTCAATGATATCTATCACGCCTCGAGTCTTATACATCCTTGTTCCTCGAAGTCCATTATTCCCAACAGGAGCCTCTGTTGTTCCGGAGAAACGACAAGCCCACGGTGCCCTCGAACTCATCGGAAGCTTCGGCTTTGGCCTTCTCGATGGCTCAACCAATCCCTGAACTGAATTCTCCCAATGACGTCTCAGAGTTCAAATCAGGGCCACCAGCCTGAACTTCGCCAATTATCTTCAAATTCTGGGCAAGTACCAAGAGAAACCCATCTTTCCCTTCATCCCAGGCGTCGACTATTCTAGCGTCGTTGAATCGGTCGAACCCGGAGTTTCTATCATCGCAGCCTCCATCTCTAGCTGTTGCCTCCACCGCCACCTCCTTCATCATCGCTAAAATTGTGGATTTGTGAATTCTCAAGTTGAGCTGTTGCCTGTAGCTGCAAAGTCTGTTGTCGTTGGATGTTATTATTTTTTTTTTCTTGTCTTGGGTTTGGCACCAAGTCTTGATTAATCATTTCATGATCTATTGGAAATATTTATATCTACTTGTTTCTTTACCCCTTCTACTCAGAGGCATTTATTTTGAATACCAGGAGCAACTCTTTTTTGGGGAGAGGGGTCACTTACCAATTTTCATGGAGGTCAATTGGGTTATTGATACATGAAATCCTACTTTCTTTGGCATGATTATACTCCAAATCTGTGTAAACATTTTCTACCATGAAAGAAGACTTTCAATTTTAAGTTGTGTGTGGAGAAAGCATGTTGTAAGGCATTCAATTAGATATACTTGTAACTTTGTTATTCACCATTGAGGCTTCCTAATTTTTTTTTTTTTTTTACGGGGTAGCATAGCTTATTACAATAATCTAATTGTTTTACAAAGTGCTTGTAGAAAAATATTTTTTCAAGTTGTTGTTGGTTAGTGCAGTGCAGTAAAAGGTGAGAAAGGCACTCGCCTAGATGCTTGGGCGACACAAAGTGCCATTTATTACTTCATAGTGTTAGGTTATGTTATATGGAAACATCTCATAAGAGCCGTTTTCCTATTTTCGAAATATTTCTGAAATATTTCTCATTCTTATTTCGGATCTTACTTATGTCTATTTTTTTAAAAAAATATCTATTTCTACATTTTCATTTTTGTTTTCGTGTAAGATAGGTGTCAGGCGAAGCCCCTTTACTTAGATGCGGCCTAGGCAACTGCCTCTGATGTGGTGTGGTGTTGAGTACCATAGGCACTTGCCTAAGCTGGAACGAAGAAAAAATGAAAAATGCAAAATTTAAATGAAATGTTATCGGCTTCGAAAGTCGAAGAAGATTGTGGAATGCCCTAAAAAATCTAATAAGAAGAGGAAAAATGATAAATTGAGGAAAGAGAAGCACTGTTATTTTCTTTCAATTTGTCCACGTTTCCATATTTGAGGGATGCGAGTTCGAGTGGAGTTGCCATAGGTTGGCTGGAGTCGTCATGTGTCGGTTAACTCTTGGCACGTGACAAGCGCGTGGGCCAATCCTTCTGGCGACTTATCTCAAATGGCTCGCCCGCCTATGACACATAGCCCTCCAACAGTCATCCCTCATCCAATTTAACTTTTTAGGTTGGTCTACAATGGATCTAGGGTCGTTCCCTCACTTTGTTGACTTGATGCTTTTCTGTTGCCTAAATAGTCTACAGGTGTTATGCAAAGGTAAAATTCTATCCCCATCCGTAAAATTGTTCTTTATAACTCACATCTTGTAAATATTTTTATTAATTTTAAAATTCTCATTCTAGCCTCATAATCCATTATCTCCTCCGACCACCCTTGATCACTACCTCACCTCTCTCTTTTTGTCCCGTACTATATATACACATACACATACAAACACATGTGTACATATATATACACACGAACGATATTCATGACTACCTACCCACTGCTATTAGCTGACCCTCCATACACACATTCTTGCTCTTTTTTCTGTGTTCAATGGTCGCGAACCGTAGCAAAGAGAAGAGAGAAAGAGAAAAGGTCGGCCGCCATGGCTGACCCCCCCCCCCACACACACACGATTCCATGGCCACGGCCATGAAAGCCAACCCACCTAGTGACCATCGTAAAAAGAAAAAGAAAGGGAGAGAGGCCGACCCACTAAGACACACACACATATATATACACACACACGCATGACTACGGCCATGGAACTAGCTTCCTTGACCGTTAGTCGGGGAAGATGGTTTTATTTTAATTAAATTTATTTTATTATAATAAAATAAAATAAAAAATTAAAAATAATAATACAAATAAATAAATTTTAAATATCTATATTTTAAGTAATTATAAATTAACTAATTTTAAATTTTAAATCATCGTAATTAAGTGTTGAATTTTTTATACTTAACAAAATTTAAAATTAATTAATTTATCTTATTGATTTTTTTTAAATTAATTATTTTATTTTATTGAATTAGGTAAAGATACATATATTTAAAAAAATATATTTTAAATGATGATAGGATTTTTAGATATGTGTATCATTAAGTAATTTAATAAGATAAATTAACTAATTTTAAATTTTTTTTAAGTACTAAAAATTCAACACCTAATTACAATATTTAAAATTTAAAATTAGTTAAATTATAATTACTTAAAATGCAGATATTTAAAATTTATTTATTTTGTATTATTTTTTAATTTATGTTATTATAATTAAAAAATAAAAAACATCTTCCCCGATTGCTAGTAGTCGGGGAACCCACCGTTCCCCGGCTCGGGCTAGTCAAGGAACCCTAGGTTCCCCGATTGTTGACATGGCCGCGACCATGCTTTTGTGTGTGTGTGTGAAGAGGGGTCAGCTAATGACGGTGGGTCGACAATCATGGTTGTCGCCTGTGTATATATATATATACATATACATATATGTTTGTGTGTCTATGGTATGGGAGAGAAAGAGAAAGATGAGGCGACAGTCGGGGGTGGTTGGAGGAGATAATAGGCTGTGGGACTAAAATAAGAATTTTAAAATTAATGAAGAATTTTACAAGGTGTGGGCTGTGAAGAGTAATTTTACGGGCTACAGATAGAATTTCGCTATGCAAACGGGTTGGGTTGAGGCTGCCTGCTGCTTGTGTTGTGTCTGTTATTGCTATATATTCTGTTATGGTTAGGGGCGATAGGATCAGTCTAATCTCTACTAAATATAAAATACACTCTCGATAGGATCAGTCTAATCTCAGCTAAATATAAAATACACTCTTACCTAAATTTAAATTAATCAACAGAATTTAAAGCAATAATGAAGATAGAAAAAGAGACAACTAAATCACACAAGTGATAAGAATTTATCCCGGTTAGATTGCTGTGAGCAACCTTACATCCAGCCTTGATTTGAGAACAATTCATTAGAAATCGTTTATAAATTAGTACAAGAAACCCTCACACCTCTCTTCACGAGTACACCATACTTATGAGATTACAAACTTAGTCAAAACAACAAAATCGCTCGAACCCACCTTCTCTACCTCGAATACTCACTTTTTGAGCATCCGACCTGGATGGTTGTGGACCGTGCTAGCCCAGTCTCAGCCCCCAATCCCTTACCCAATCTCAGCTCTTGGCCTGCAGCCTAGTCTCGGCCCTTGACTCGTGACCCAATCTCGACCCCTAGTCTGTGACCAGATCTTGGCCCTTAGCTCTCGGCCCAATCTCGACCCCTAGCCCCTGGCTTGATCTCAACCCTTGACTCGCGGCCCAATCTCGACCCTTAGACAATAGCCTGATCTTACTTCTGCGCCACCTCGCAACAACATCATTACAGCCACACGCTGGATACTCCCATACTCGGTTAAGATCTCATTCTCATTAATGGTAAATCCCATCTCAATTAATGACAGTCTCATCAGCACCATACCGCCATCAAGAAGCTCTAGCACTAGATGTCCAGTCCTATCATTACAAGAAAAATGTATTTTAGTGACATAATTTAGTGATGGAATTATTTAGCAACGGAATTTTCGTCGCTACTTTTTTTAAATATTTTTTTAATTTAGCGATGGAATTAGCGACGGAAACCCTATCACTAAATTTAGCGATGAAAATCCTGTCACTAAAAATAAAAAATATTAAATAAAAAAATTAAAATTTAGCGACGGGCTCAACCCCGTCGCTAAAAGATAAAAAATATTAAATAAAAAATTTAAAATTTAGCGATGGGGTCAACTCGTCACTAAAAAATAAAAAAACTAAAATTTAGTGACAGGTCAACCAATCGCTAAAAAATAAAAAAAAATTAAAAATTTAGCAACGAGGCCAATCTTGTCGCTAAAAAATAAAAAAAAATTAAATAACAATTAAAATTTAGATAAAAAAATTAAAATTTAGCGAAGGGGTATGCCGGTCATAAAAAATTTAAAAATTTAAATAAAAAAATTAAAATTTAGCGACAGAGAGATTCCCATCGCTAAAAAATAAAAAAAATTAAATAAACAATTACAATTTTAGAACAGGACAATCCGTCGCTAAAAAATAAAAAAAATTAAATAAAAAACTAAAAATTTAGTGACGGGTACACCCGTCGCTAAAAAATAAAATAATTAAAATTTAGTCAAGAGGTACTCCCATCGTTAAAAAATAAAAATAAATAAATAAAATAATTTAAATTTAGCGACGGGTCAACCCGTCATTAAAAAATAAAAATAAATAAATAAATGATTTAAATTTAGCGACGAGATTAACTACGTTGCTAAAAATAAAACAAAAATTAAATTAAAAAAATTAAAATTATCGACGGGGCCAATCCTATTGTTAAAAATTAAATAAAATTAAAATTTAGCTAAAAAGAATTTAAATAAAATTAAATAAAAATTAGAAATAAAAAAATTAAAATTTGGCTACAAGTAGCCATTGCTAAAAAATAAAAAAAATAAAAAAATTTAAATAAAAAAATTAAAATTTAGCGACGGGCTCATCCCCGTCGCTAAAAAATAAAATAAAAATTAATAAAAATCATTGATTAGTGATGGGTACAACCCAAATCTCTAATTCCGTCGCTAAAAAATTCCCATCGCTAAATTTCAGCGACGCCGTTTTTAATTACAGAAAGGTTCTTGTCACTAAATCCGTCGCTAAAAAAATTAGCGACGGATTTTGATGTTTTAGCGATGGAATTTTTTGTTTCTAAAATGCTGATTTTTTGTAGTGTATCATCATGTAAACGCACGACGTATGTATGCAGGAGGGCCTCCCCTCCTTCTATATAAACCAACTCTCCCAGAGACAAGGTATATTCTCTTGTAGTCTACTGATACTCTTCTATATAAACCAACTCTCCCATAGGCAATGTATGTTCTCTTGTTGTTTGCTGATACTCTGTCTATTTTACTCTCTTACTCACTTGAGCGTCAGAGTACTTGTAGGTGCCAATCGTCCCCCGATGGATTGATTGTTGGAGCCCATCCCTTGCCGTTGCAAGTTCACGCTCGACCATCCCTTTGGGTTGGAACGAATAGGTGTCGTATCCCAGAATTTCATATCTTATTCTAGAGTGATTGCCTACTAAGGAAATAATTCCTTTTTGAGTTTTATCGGCTTGTCAAATATTCTGCAATCATGTAAATTCTGTAATTATTGAAGATAGAGTGCAAGCCACTTTAAATGAGATTAGGAATGAAACTGATTTTACTTGCACAGTATTTGTTTTGAATTTACTAACTCAACTTTTTGATGCGTTGCGGGAATTCTCTATGGCATGAAGATACCTGCCAGACACCATTGATGTTGCAGGTAGCAGTCAATAGAGGCCAACTGGATGTGAGTGCTAAATGTATTATGTGATATTTTCAGGTAATTACATAAATCCTTGTGAGCGGTATGTATAAAATTTATGGGTATGGGTTTATCCATTCTGATTTCTCATTTGTATGATGTTACACCTGTACGTTAGTGTTTGCGGGAAAACAAATTGGTCTAGTTCCTAGTTGATACATCAGTTGTATAATGCCTTCTGCTTAACCATTGGTTGGTTTGTTTCATCTGATATTGGGTTTACTCTAAGCAATTGTTAAAGTTATTGTTGGAACACAATGTTATGATTTTATGTAGCTGGTGGCTGTTTTTCTCCAATGATTGATTTTGAGCCGCGTAAGTATTATGAATGGAGGAATGGGGGACCAAGTTAGGGCTCTTGAGGATTGTGATTGTATTTTTCCTTCTTTTCCAATCGGATGCTTGATTGTACCTAGACCAGTCTTTGTGTTTGTTGTGATGATCAAACATAGAATGTTCGAGCTAAGAATTTGCAGGCAGGAACATGTTGTACATTGAGGGAGGATGATGATGGAATATGTTGCTGTAGAAAGTATTCCATTGGTAGTAAGTGTTGGTTTTTGGGTCCATTTCTATGTGGAGAAATTCAAAACTTATTTAGCCCATGTGTAAGAAGGCCAAGGCCCTTAGGGGTTTCTAAAATTTCAATATAAAAGGAGAAGAGGTGTGTGTGGGTGGGTGGCCGTGTGTTTTTTAATGAGAGAAGAGAGGAGACTTGGAGAAGAATATGTGGAGTGTGTAGGTTTGATCAAGTGATCGATTGAGATATCATCTATGGTCCAATTTTACTAATTTTTGGTCAATTTTGTAGAAGACATTTGGTTCTTTA
The DNA here is from genome assembly GCF_014633365.1 of Diospyros lotus. NCBI lineage: Eukaryota > Viridiplantae > Streptophyta > Magnoliopsida > Ericales > Ebenaceae > Diospyros > Diospyros lotus. Next base: position 39,145,496 of record NC_068338.1, on the reverse strand, counting down.
TTTTGAACGGTCAGATTAACGTTTTGAGATTTGAAGCTCCAGTTATTGGTTTTCAAACAGAGGGTTTGCTGTCTAGAATTTTTTGGATTGAAGAATAGTGAATAGTTTTTGATCATTTACAAATTGGAGCGTCATTCGTGTTCCGATTGGACTGATTTTTGGTCAAAAGATAGAGGACATTTGAAACTTCAATCTAAGTGGTTGGATCATTTATTTGAACTCTACAACTCTATTTTTGTACTCTATAACAATAGCCTAATTTCGGTTATATTTCTCTAGTCTCTCTTTTGTGTTATTCATTGAAGTTATTCATGATAGCTAAGTGATTTGAGATTGTGTACTTGCTATTGTTTGAACAATCACTTGTAGAACCTTATTATTCATAGTGAAGTTTTTTAAAGTGGACCATTAAGTTTCATGGTTTTTACCCTTTCACATTAGAAGGGGCTTTTCACACTAAAAATTGCTTGTCTCATGCGTTGAAGTTTTGTTCTTACTTAATTTACTTTTGTACTCCATATATTATGATATTTGTTGTGTCATTGTATTTACTCCTCAAAGGTTCAATCAAATAGGGAGAATAGGTGAATCTTTGGATACTTTCTCTTCCATCAGTATGTGATTAGAAGGTGGTTGATAACAAAGGTAAGGTTGTTTTTTCGAAATTACAAGTAACTGGTTTTAGTTGTAACATGAGATGGGGTTAAGTGTGCTTGAGTAACAGTTACGAATGGTAAGAGAACAATTATGAATGGTAAGAGGGTGGATTTAGGATGGGTTTTGCTATGTGTTTGGTAACAAAGTTAAAGTTTCTTTTTTAAAATTTGAGGGTCATAAGTTTTAGTTGTGAAATAATACTTTTAAAATGTAAAGGATAGGATTAAGTGTAAAAATAACTCTGGCCCTATACCCTTAGAGCGTAGAGAGCTTTGTGATTTAGGGTGTGTTTGGTTCACTGGTTTGATCGTTTATAAATTGCTCATTTAGTTTAAATGCTAACTTATTTAGTTATACGTTTATTAAAAATTAAAAAAATTAAACGTTATTGAGTTTAAATACTATTTTAACGGTGTCTTAAAAAAGATTCTCTCAATTTTTATCAAAACGTTGTTACTAGCTTATTTTGTTGACAAAATATTTTATGATTTTGCCCTTCATATTTCCAATTCTCTTTGCTCTTAAACATTCTCCAGCCCATTGCAGCCTCCATCCCGTCGTCTCTATTGCCACCTCCTCCATCCGTTGCCTTTCTCATAGTATATATATATATATATATGTTTATATATTTAACACATACACACATATATCTATATAATAAGGGATGACTGTTTTTGAAAATGTCTTTTAATCCTATAGCTGAAATTAATTTTAGTGTAAATGAATGGGTTGGATCAATTTTCAGATTTCAATTTCCCGCCCACTCTCACTACCTTTTGTCTTGCCCCTTTCTCTTTCTCTCTCTTTCACACCCACCCCTCACCCACGCCAGTACTCTGCGATCCCTCTCTCCCATTCCCTCACTCACTACCTCTCTCTTTCCCTCTTCTCCTTCTCCATCTGTCTCTCTCTCCGGTTAGCCTTGCGCCGATCGACCGCCGCTCCACCATCTCCGATCCTCTCTCTGTTCTCCTACAAGCCGGCCACCACCACCATTGTCCCCCACACCGCTTACTTTATCTCTCCTTCCGCCCATCTCATCTCTCCATCTCGAACTAGTAGCCATCACAGACCCACCCACCCACGCCATCGTCGCCCCTCCCTCCGTCGTTCGTTGCACCCCCTCTCGGTCTAGCCCCGCCATCGTTGCCGCAACCCCCTCTCGAGACCACCAAAGAGAAGTTGAAGGACCACTTCGAGATATACATCAAGGTTTAACGGCCGCCACCGCCTTTCGGCCCTGAACTGCTGTCATCGCCCTCCATTTCCACCGTTCGCTACCACCCCCTCTCAGCCCAGAACCGCCATCGGCAGAGTGAAATTTTGTAAGCGAATCTCTCAAATTTTCTCCATTGTAGACTCTCTTTTTGTGTATGTACTTTCAATCTCTTATTTTTCGTGAAGAGATCTCTGTGTCGCCAGTTTTGGTGCCTAATGTAATACCCCATGTTCGTATGAGGCTGCCACGTAATTTCGATAGGTTTAGAATACCGAAAAATTAATTTTATAGCAATTTCAGGTACCGAATCAACTACAGGGAACGCCTCGGAATGAAATTGTCTAAGAAAAATGATAGGGTCTCGATATGCGTTCCAAGTTAGGATTTATGGTATCAAAAGAAATCGGATCGGGAACAGTTTTCGGTACAGCTAAAATACAGCTGCCATTTAGGTTATAAAACCGAATCGTTGTAGGAGACTCCCGAAAAATCAATAGAACCCTAGGAGGGCTCCGATTTTGCATAATGAGCAAACCTTCAGTGGTTTCGGATTAATCAACAGCCTAGCGAGGACATTGGGGCAAAATTGTCCAAATCAAGTAATTTTAAATTTATTAATTTTGAGTTTTCAGTATTATAATGTCAATTAATTCAGAATTTGAGGATATTATTGTAATTAGAAAATTATTCTGATAAATTTATGATAAAATTTGAAGTTTAAATGTATAAAATTGTTATTAATATAGTATAAAATATATAACATTATATATATATGTATATTGATATGTACGTAGCAGTGCTGCAACCTTCATACCTCCACAAATCTCCATGCATTGATAAGTCCATGCCTTATAACTTTTAAGCCCATACCTTGCTGCAATCAGCCATGCCTTGCAATCAGCCATGTCCTTGTAACATTTAGAAAGATTTTCACGCAAAGAAAATGGCCACGCTTCTGCAAGCTTCGCCCATACCCCTACTGCAATCAGCCACGTCTCTACAAACTTTGGTTAGATTTGCACGCTATGAGAAATGGGCAGGGGATTGGCGTTGGCTATAAATAGAGGAGAGTTTGAGAGATTTGGGCAGAGCAAGCAACAAAAAGTTGCAGAGAAAGAGAGAGAGAGCTGGAAGCAACCAGCTTGCAGCAGCCATGGCCGCGAGCATCAAGCCGCGTAGCTGCTGCAAGCGGCAACTTAGGGAGCTAGTGGCAATGCGGAGCAGCAACGCGGAGGCGGTCGAAGGCGACAACGAAGACTATCGGAGGCGGCCGGGATGGCTGGTTTCAGCCATGGCAGCCACGAAGCTGCGTTGCAGCAGCTGGGCCGCAACGCAGTCGGCGTCGATAGGGCGAACAGTAGCCTCCGGAGGGGCCGAGGAAAGCCATTGAGGGCGGCCGCGGCCGAAGGAGGCGGCGGCAGGGCCGGCAGTGAGGCGATGCGGCGACTGGGCAGAGCTCGCCATGCATCCATGGCAGAAGAAAAAGAAATAGAGGAGAAGAAGAAGAAGAAGAAGAATTAAAAAAAAAAAAAGATGAAGCATGGGAGTTGCAGGTCACGCAGGCGGAAAGCAGGGGAGAGAAGAAGAAGAAGAAGAAGAAGAAGAAGAAGAAGAAGAAGAAGAAGAAGAAGAAAAGAAAAGAAAAGAAGGAAGAAAAGAGAAGAAAAATAAAAAAATAAATGGAAAAAATTGTCAAAAAAATCCCAGGAAAATTCTAAAAAATAGAGAATTATGTTTCAGTGATATCTCAGAGATTTTGGTGAGAAAAACAGCTCGGGCAAGGGTTTCAAGGATAGGGCACGCATATCGAGGAAATCTGAGATGCTAAGTTAAGGTAAGTAAAATTTCTTAGAAAATTCTATAAATTCAAGAATATTATTTTATGAATTATCATAGTGAAATATTTGAGAAAATATTTTAGAAATATTTAATCTGGATTTATTGAAGAAAAAATAGGAAGAAATAGAGAGAAAATTATAGAAAATTTCAGAAATTATGAAAAAATAGGTTTTAATGTTTATTTAAATAATTATGGTGATTAGGATACTTTGAGGCTGAAGTTGAAGAGACTCGTGCAAATTTTGAGGTTGGCATGCAAATCGAGGAAAGGCACGGATATCGAGATAGCTTGATAAGCTTGAGAAGGTAAGTGATACTCCTCAATTAAAGTTAGTTTTATGGAAAATACTTAGTTTATGTTCTTCGAAAATGTTTACATCATATTGACATGCCCTGATATGTATCCAACACGTAGACTGCATCCATGACATGACTATGAAATGCATAAATACACGTTGATATCATTGATCACTCGCATTTGAGGCCGTAGGGAGTACGAACTAGCACCCCTACTTTACCAATGGTGCACCCATACACCTCGGTTTCGAAAGAAAGGGGCCGCTAAAATGATAGGTAGCATAAGGGGTGCAGTTGACACCTACGAGGGAAGACATTGCATACACACATGACATAGCATTATGTACCCTTACTTAGATGATTCATCATCTAACTTGGGTTTTGCCCCTAGAATATTCAAACGTTTCAGGTGGAGATTGTAGCAGATTCAAGGATAAATGAGGCATGAAACGGCACTTAGCATAGTGCATGAAGAATGAAATGTATGTAGCTCATGTATTCTGAATGTTTTGAGAAATGTTGAAGATGTAAGATTTGATTTATGATCAACGTTAAGATATCAGGTTTCGATCTTTGCTTCCGCATTTGATGTATATAGTGATTCTCTTACGAGAAAAATGATTGAGAATTCTGGGACGGATTCGAGGTAATGATGTGGTTTAGCCTTAGTGTTTGAAAAAAAAAATTTATTGTCCCGAAATTGTCCCAATTTATAACGCGCCAAAAAAAAATAGGGCGTTACACCTAATCTGTCGGTGGCTTCGTTTTGCTTGAATTTGTGTTTTTAACTAAGCGGTTTGTTTAAGATTCTAGGTTCTATTTGCTAATGTGTGGGTTTGAGTTTTTGTTTGGTTGATTTGAAAAGGAGGTAAGGGAAGTGAGAATGAAGGTCGGATTCTTAACCTGGAAGCTAAAATATTTGTGGGCTCTCTATGTTAATATGTGCATTTGAATTTGCTTAGGGTGAGTTGAAGAATGGAAGTTGATTTGTGGGCTCTCTATTTTCGGTTGTTTTTCCCTTTGGTTTCATTTGAGATTTTGTTGAAAGTTATGTAAACAAGGGAAAAGGAACGAAAAATAAAGTTAAAATCTTTTCCTGGGTTGGAATTTGTAATGGAGTGTGTTGAATTATCCTATTTGGTTCTGTTTTGTGTTGGCTTTTATTGTTTATAAAACATTTTTGTGTTCTAAGTCACCAAATTGGGTTGTAGTGGTTCTCCTTGCTTGGATTTTGCTTATAGGCTGGAAAGAAGAATACAAAGAAAATAAAATAACTAATGGACATACATTTTATGTATATATAAGTACATTTACTGTTGTTTCATTTTCTTGGCTTCCACAATTTTGAAACACAGTGGTAGTGCCATTTTTATAGTTAAATTTTTGAATGGTAGGGCTAATGAATGTGTCCTTCACTAGATCTGATCATTTGTTCTGTTATTGTTATCTGAGCGTCTAAATCGATGCACTTTTTTGTGGTTGTGAAGATTGAATGTTAGAAACGGAAAATGTATATATCAAGTTACCAAATGATTTTATTTATATTTTGTAAATGGAAGAGATTGGAAATTTTTTTTTTTTTATTTCTTATGTTCTGAATTCTAATTTGTTCCTGTTACTTGTGGTTGCTTGCATGTGAGATTTTGGGCACATGTATATATGGATGCTTCAAACAACAAGTTCAGTTGGCATAAGCCTCAGATACTTAATTTTAAATATCAATTAAGTATAAGAAGTGGTTGGTTGGAAATGCAAGCAATGAATAATAAGTCTGTTACATCCGTTTTATTTTTCTCGATTGGTTGGGAAATCTGATATTGTTGCACGAATCAATTTTGTGGAAAGAGTAGGTGGTTTTGTGTTAGAGATTTGGATTTTCAGGGTTTTGGGCAGAGTATTTAAGTGGTTATTCTTTATGTTTTCATTTGCTATATTTAGTTCCGTTCCTTTAGTTGTTGAGAAAAAAAGTGGGAAAGAGATGAAGAATCGTGTCTTAGATTCTGTTTACAAAATAAATTTTGAATTTCTGGTTTTCGATTGAGATTCGAGGATTTTGGTGCGACTTTGCTGGATGTTTTCTGTTAATCTCAGACAAATACCAACGAATTCTTTCATGACATTGAAAAAGGTGAGTGTATTTGGTTCTTTATATAGATTGTAACGAAACAATAATATTTGAGATGATACTTGAACTGTTTGCTGAAGACCCAAAATATATAAAACTGGATGTAATGGGCATATTATTCATTGCTTACATTTCCAACCAACCACTTCTATTCTTTATACTACAAGAATTTCAGATTTTAGCGACGGAATATTTTCGTCGCTAAATCCAAAAATCCGTCGCTAAATCAATTTAGCGACGGATTTTTTCCGTCGCTGAAACAATCGTCGCTATATTTTTCTGCGACAGATTCGTCGCCAATTTAGCGACGGAAAATTTTTCGTCACTAAATGTATTTTTTTTTAAATTTAGTGACAGAAATTTTCGTCGCTATTTTTTAAAAAAAATTATTAAAAAAATTAAAATTTATTTTAACAACAGAATATTCCATCGCTATTTTTAAAATTTAATTTTTTAATAATTTTTTTATTTTTTAAATATAAAATTAAAAATTAAAAAAATGTTAACGACGGAATATAATCCGTCGCTAACTCATATTTATAAATAAAAAATAAAGAAAAATAATAATAATAATTAAAAAATAAAAAAAATATTTACACTACAATCTGACAAATATAAAATTATTAAAAAAAGATAATTAATTAATACTTAAATATTTAAACTTTAAATATAATAAAAAATAGAATAAAATTATAATACTAACAAACACTTCTAATAATTGACTGAAAATAAATAAAATAACACACAAAAAAAAAGAAAAAAGCATACAAAATATATGAACAGCAAAAAAAATCTAAAAAATAAAAAATAAAATAAATATCTAAAAAATAAACATCTGAAAATACTTTAAATTTACTTAAATTAAACTGAGCTGCAAACAAATTTTAAAAATAAAAAATAAAATAAATATCTACAAAATAAAAAATTAAAAATTAACATTTTATTTACAAAATAAAAAATAAAAAATTAACCTGGGCAAGGGCAAGGGCGAGGGGCTGCAATGTGGGCTAGGGCGAGGGGCAGCGAGCGAGGGTGAGTCGCGAGCGAGCAAGCGAGAGACGAGGGTGATGCAGCAAGCTAGAGCGAGAGAGCGATGGCGAGATAGCGAGGGCGAGGCCGCGAGCGAGAGGCGAGATCGAGTGAGGGCGAAGCAGGGACTGAGGGCGAAGCAGCGAGGGAGAGCGAGAGCGAGAGCGATGGCGAGACAGCAAGGGTGAGGGCGCGAGCGAGAGCGAGACAGCGAGCGAAAGGCGAGGTCGAGCGAGGGCGAAGCAGCGACCGAGAACGAGAGCGAGACAGCGAGCGAGAGGCGAGGGCGAAGCAGCGACCCAGAGCGAGAGCGAGACAGCGAGGGCGAGGCCGCGAGCGAGAGGTGAGATCGAGCTAGAGCGGGGGGAAAGCGAGGCAGAGAGCGAAAGTGGGGGCGAGGACGGGGGCGAGAAGCTAGAGAGAGGTAGAGAGAGAGAGGGTTAGAGATTTGGGGGAGGGGGGACTTAGGGTTTTTGGGGGAGAAGGGAGGGGGGATTTGGTTATGAAAGAGACGGGGGAGTTTCCCGCCTCTTCAATTTTTTTTAATATTTATTAATTAAATAAAAATAATATATTTTATAAAAATAATAAAAATAATTATTTAATTGATAAAAATAATGTAATTTAAATAAAATTTTATTATTCAATAATTTAAATAGAATATTATTGTAATTATCTAAAAATTTAATTATATTATAAATCGAATAATTATAATAAATTAATTTTATATATTGAATTATTTATTAATAGTTTGTTATCTTAAAAAATTAATTTTTTTTTATAAATAAAAATTATACTAAACGAATTTCAAATTGCTGAATTTCATCTATATCTCAAAAACAAAATTAAAGAGTATAAATAATAAAGCGATATATTTATTTTTTTCTTGGTCAACATTAATGTTTTATACATAACACTTAAAATTTAAAAATAAAAATTAACCTCTATAATTTTTTTATAGTATAACTATTAAGGAGGAAACCATTCCATATCTTCGTTCGAAAATCATTCCGAACTTATCTTGATACTCTGTTATCTTAATCAATACATTTCACTTCCCTAATTGTTTATTATGAATGACTTAATTGTATATTTAATTGTGTTACAATGTCTATATATTAGATAATGACATATGATATTGTTATAAGACACAATGTCATCCATATATTATGGTTTTAAACTTTTTAGTTTAGCAAAAAATTCTCTTATTTATAAAAAAAAAAAAGAAATTGACAAATAGCTCCTAAACACCTTCTTATATAATGTAATCCCTCAATATTGTTTTATTTTTATGATTTCTAAAATTTAAAATAAAGAAAATTTCAATAATATTATGATTTTTAAACTTTTTATTTATTTTTCAAATATAGTGTTTGTTTACATTTTGAACATATTTAATAAATATTACGGTCTTGTACACAATGTCATTCATATATTATAGTTTTAAACTTTTTAGTTTTGCAAAAAATTCTCCTATTTATAAAAAATAAGAAATTGACAAATAGCTCCTAGACACCTTTTTATATAATGTAATTCCTCAATATTGTTTTATTTTTATGATTTCTAAAATTTAAAATAAAGAAAATTTCAATAATATTATGATTTTTAATTTTTTTATTTATTTTTCAAATGTAGTTTTGTTTATATTTTGTACACATTTAATAAATATTACAAATAATTAATTATTATACATTTAATATATTTTTTATTTTATACACATGAAATATATTAATTGATAAAGTTAGAATTTAGCAATATTATAATTTTTAATATTAATATATTTATTTAAATTTTATAAATTAATTTTTTTATATTCATCTCATGTTTAAATGTATATTTAATTTTTTATAAAATTTAAATATTTAAATTAATATTAAAATTAATTTTTTATTTTTAAATTTTGTGACGGAATATATTTTCCGTCGCTAAAATTAGTGACAGAAAAAAATTCTGTCGCTATATAATTTTTTTTTGTTTTTTTATTATTATTAAAATTTAGCGACGGAAAATTATTTCCGTCGCTAAAATTAGCGACGGATTATTTTTTATGTCGCTAAAAAAATAATTTTTTTTATTTTTTTAGCGACGGAAAAATATTCCGTCGCTAAAATCCGTTGCTAATTCTAAAAAAAAAAAAAAATTAATCCATCGCAAATCCGTTGCAAAATAGCGACGAACATTTCCGTCGCTAAAAATCCGTCGCTAAATCTCGTTTTTCTTGTAGTGTTATCGAGTACAACATTTGAATTTTTTTAAATAAAAAAACACCAAAACTGTAAATTTTAATTTTTTTTTTAAATTTTTACGTGATTTTATTACTACTATTTGTTGCATCGGAATCTGGGGGGCTTGAATTGCTTAATTTAGCCTAAGTTTTAGGGTATGGATGTGGCATGTGTAGCAAGTTCTAATCTTTTGTTTTGTTGTTTGTGGCAAGATTGGGATTTTCTTGGAACTTGCCTTCCCACATTGTGTTGTAAGTTCATGATCTAATATATATGTAATTGTGGTGGAATATATTAGTGATGAAGCAAAGTGAATGAGTATGAGACTGATGTACAATAAAAAAATGACTAACACGGTTTGGTTTCTTGGTTTTATGTGGGTAATGGGTCGTTTGATTTTTGCATAATTCCTTGGATTTTGATTTTATATAGGTTCCAAAGTGGCCTGAAAAGGTTTCTTTAGCTGAATATAGGTTCCAGAGTTCAGGTACGTAATTGATCCACTTTGCTTCATCCGAGCTCTATTATTGTTGTTATTTGTATATATATGACTGTCTATGTTTATGAGGGCATGTGTGTGTATGTGTTTAAGGGGTGTTTTAGATGGAGAAAGCTAAATTTGGGTTCTGAAGTGAGCATTTGATATCCATGCTAAATTTTCTATTGACTTGAATGAATTAGAGCTTATTTACATGACTTAGGAAGTGACCTGATGTTTGAGTCTATCTTGTCATGGGTTGTCGTTGGTGTTCCGCCCAAATTCTATTAAGGGAATAGGAATGCACAAGGTCTCAAGGCCATGAAGATTTGTCTTCAGCTTCACTCTTAACTAATAGAAAAAAAATAATAAAGCATAAAGCATATGTTTAACATCATTACTTACCTATGTATACCAAATGAACAAAAGGCATATTTTCAAGGCAAATATATAATCTTCCCATGGTTGCCTAGAATACATTTGAACCCTATATTCTGTATCATACCATCTGTGCCACACCTCAACATTAAAATAGAGCAAACCTTGGTATAAAATATTGGTCCTCGGAAAAGGGCGGTACTTTTTTTTGTGTCCTTTTGTTATGTATAAATCTTATTTTTGGGTTAAGTAGTTTGTACAAGGGATTTCAAGACATTAATACTTGAGTTGGGCAAGTGAATAAGTATTTCAAGACCTTCGTTCATTGCTATGTGTTGTGATTGAGATATGTTGGTGAAGACTTAGTTGAATGTGTTAAAGTTAAAAGTACTTTTGAGTCTTCCTCCAATTATTACAAGTTTTTATTTGAATATTTAGTACTTATCAAATTATTTTTGTTTATTGCATAAGGAGTGTATTTATCTATTTTTTTTTAACTTGCTTACACGATCGATATTATTACGTTCTTACGCGTATTGATAAATAATTTTGCTAAGGCAAGATTGTGTGGGTAATAGTTTCTATATTTTCAATTGCATGTTTAGTTATTTCTCTGTTTCTTATATTTGTAGCCACCATAGTGTACTAACCACCAATGCAGACTCACAAGATTGAAAAATGAACAATCTCACCACTTTTGGTCATGTAAGTTTAAACCTCTTCTATTTCTTTTTTTTTTTTTTTTTGACACCGCAACATATTCACATATTTATTTCACTTTATTTTCATGCATCTTTTTACAGATTAATGACAACTTAGAACAAATTATAAGATGAGTTTCATTTCATTCATATATTATTCACAGTTTGTTTGTTTATTAGATGGTAGATTGTGTAATTAGTATTTTACTGATTGTCTATGCAGGTTTATTTTTAGGAGAGACCTCTTGAGGTTTATTTAGTATATGTTAAGACTATTTTATTAGTTTAAAAAAGTTTTAGCCTCAGTCTAGAGAGGAAATCAATGAGATTCTGGATTAAACTTAAATCAATGACATCATTAAATTTAACTATTTTTATAAATGCTAGATTGTTGTTCATTCTCCCAGTTGGAAGATGTGAATTTGGATTGATACAATGACATTCAAAGCTGTGAAGAAGAGAGAGAGAGAGAGAGTATTTACAATGACATGTAGATAAATGACCCATTTTAACAAACTAGATTAAAGAATGACCCATTTTGTAAATGTACTTTATATAATTACGTTTTGTGGTCATTCTTTAATTTTATTTATGTTTAGGCACATTTATGAGTTTATTTTGCAATGGTAAATAAATGATAAATAGTTGAAAATAGGCAGAACAATGGTTATTATTATTTTGATGCCCAAAACAATTGGTAAATAGTCATATTTAGGTATGATGATGGTTAATATTACGATGTTTTATGATAATCGGTATGCATATGACATGGTTTGGTTATGATTATAAAATATATAAGTTTTGTAAATAAGTTGATATATTTGTGGTATCATATTTTCAAAGTATATTTTGCCAAAAAATTGAAACTTTTTTACTTTGATTTCAATTTACATTTTCAAAGGATACTCTCTCATTACATGGTTTTTGAATTAAGCAAATTTTTTTAATGACCCAAAATGTAATTATTGACCTCTTGCTTGGTTTTTGTTCATTCATTGAGATAGCGATTGATTTATAAGTAGTTTATATTATTTTATTTTGTGATTAAATTAGTCTGTGATTAAAAAAATTATAGGTTTATTTTGTCTGTCACTTTTACAAGTATTAATATAGTTGTTTGTATAGGAAGAATTGTGTTGTGGTAATTAATACATAGTAAGATTTCAGTGCATATGACATGATTTGATTATGATTATGAAATATATAAATTTTGTAGACAAGTTGATATATTTCTTGCATCTTATTTTTAGAGGATACCCTGTCAAATTTCTAACAGAGTATCCATATTTTGACCATTTTTATTTCACTAAAGTCATGGCATTAAAAATGATCAAATGATTTTCAACTTAATACATGTTTATATTCATTGATTGATTATTTAGGCACGGGTTATCCCTAGTATATATATATATATATTAATGTCTATTATATTAATATATTTAATATTTTCAGAATTAAACTTAAATTTGAACATAAAATATTTTATTAATAAATTTTTTAATAATTATCCATAATTGTAAACATTTAATGAAATTTTTTTTATCAGTTGTACATTATTTATAATTTATTTTTATTTATGTTGTCTAGAAAAATACCGAAAAATGAGTGAATTGAGTTTTTTAAAAAATTATAATTTTAACTCTCGTTGAAAACTCTTAATTTATTATTTTGTTGAATGGTAATTACAATATGAAAAATAATAAAATCAAACAATCACAAAGAATAAGAGAATTTTTATAAAGGTTCGACTCTTAAGAGTCTAGCCCTCTCTCCCAAGACTGAGCTTGAGGTACCATTAGTTGTACATTATTATCTATAATTGTCAACATTTAATGATAAAAATTTTATCAGTTGTACATTATTTATAATTTATTTTTATTTATGTTGTCTAGAAAAATACCGAAGAAATGAGTGAATTGAGTTTTTTAAAAAATTATAATTTTAACTCTTGTTGAAAACTCTTAATTTATTATTTTGTTGAATGGTAATTACAATATGAATAAGAACAATAAAATCAAACAGTCACAAAGAATAGGAGAATTTTTATAAAGGTTCGACTCTCAAAAACCTAGCCCTCTCTCCCACGACTGAGTTTGAGGTATCGTTAGAAAAAATATAACATTAGTTTTTAATTAGAATTAGAACTAACATATAATCAATTATCTAAATAAGAAATGTAACATTCTAGTATTTTGGGAAAAAGCTAATTTATGAGATTAAGATTATTTATTTATAATTTATTGGTGATTTGTGGGTTTGAGAAATTTAATGGGTAGAATTAAAATTATTGCATAGAAAAATACCTAAGAGGGGGGTAAATTAAATTTTTTAAAAATTAATAATTTTAGCTCTTGTTGAAAGCTCTTGAATTTTAAATATTAATATGTGATGATTGCAATATGAATAATTACAATAAAATCAAACAACCACATATAACAAGAGAATATTTATAGAGATTCAATTATAAAAAGTTTACTCCTCTATCTCAATACTTATGTTGAGACTTTCAAGACTTAGTTTAAAATTTCATTAAAAAGAATCAACACTACCTTTTAATTGGAGGTAGAACTAACATATTATCCCTTACAACCATTAGCACACTTCTAGTAAATACAATTCCCTTATACAATAAGTGAGTAAAAATAACAAACTTATAATTAGAGACAATTATAAATAAGTCATTAATAGTTAAGAATTCTACCAGCCTGCACATTTCCAACACTTTGAACCTTTTCACTCATGTCTAAATGCTCTATCAATTTTGTTCTCATTTATGCCTCTATACTTACCATATATATATATATATATCTTTCAAAAAAACTAGTCGTTAACTAGAGGGTTAATATCAAATTTAAAATTCAAAAAAATCTTTAGGCCTTTTCAAACAATGAGGAACAAAACAAAGAAATATGTCTAAAAATAATTTACCTTTAATTTAAAATAAAATTACTTTTTGTATGATTGAGAAATATATTTATCAAAATATGACATAAGTTTTTGAGACATGAATAATTAAAAAAATAAAACATGTCTAAAAGTAACTTACCTTTAATTTAAAATAAATTTACATTTTATATGAGTAAGAAATACATTTATCAAAATATAAAAATTCAAATATAAGATTTTGATACATGAAAAAGTCAAAACAAGAAAACACGTTTAAAAGCAACTTATCTTTAATTCAAAATAAATTTATTTTTTGCATGAGTAAAAATACATTTATTAAGATATGAAAATTCAAACATAACCTTTTGAGATATAAAATATCAAAATAAGGAAATATGTCTAAAAATAACTTATCTTTCATTCAAAATAAATTTATTTTTTGCATAAGTAAAAAAATGTATTTATATTATAAAGATATTTTTGTTATCATCAAAATTTTATTTACTTATATTTGACTTTAAAAAAAATTATTGTGCGGTGATTAAATGTTTTTGGAAATTTTCTAGGTCTAAGTGTAATTTCAGAAATTGGAACTCGAGATTGATATAAAATTAATTATTTCACACATAAATGAGAGAAGACTTGCAGCTTAAGTGGTTGCACGTGTGCGTTCGAGGGCTTCCAACAATGGAGGGCGTGAGTTCGAGCACACGGGCAAGCAGGCGAAGGCTAATTTTTGAGTGCCATTTTGTCAACCCTCTTTAACGGGGGTGAACGTAACCCCCGTCAGTTTAAAAGGGTAAATGTCAAGAAGTCGGTTTTCGGACAATAGAAAATATTTATTTTAATTTCCTTTGCGCGACCCAATGTTTTGTTTACCCGCCCAATAGCTTTTTCCTCAATCATTATCTTTCTCTCTAGCTGTGGTTCTTCACGTTCGTCGTGTCGTCCACCTCTATCTCTAGTGTCGTCTCCTCTTACCGTCGTCGGTCCTCACCAGCAGTAGTATCAGTCCTCCGGCGTCCCCTCCACCTCCTGCTATGTGATTACTTCTTGTTTTTTGTTTTTCTTTGGCCAGAATTGTGTATAGAAGACCATTTGGAATAGAGTTTAAGGAAGGTGTTATGTTTCAGTTGAATTTATGAAATAGATTGATTACAAGTGTTTCTAAGATAATGGATAAAATTGTCACCCTGTGCTTGATAATGGATAAAATAATCAGATAACTACAACTCCTATGTTTAGTTGATTATAAGGGTTCTTGTTACATTTAAGATATGCTGCTTAAACAGAAAAAGATCTAATCAGCAACAGTCTCGTGACATTAATTCATGGAAAATAGATATTTAGGCTGCATTCTTTTTGTTTTTCAATTTTCAGTTTTGACTTTTGAATTCATTTTTAGTTTTCTGTTTTGATAGTATGTTTTTAAAAAATTGAAAACGCGTTCTTTTTATTATTTTGAAAAAATATATCTCAGAATAGAAAATTAGAAAACGCGTTTTTTCAAAATTTTGAAAATAATTTTTAATAATATTTTATTCAATAAATGTGATTATTCAGTAAATTAGAAATATTTAATATTAATATATTATTAAAAAATATAATTTTTAAATTTAATGAATTTTGTAATATTTTTTATTATAATAATAAAATATAAATAAATATGTTTTGAGTTTAGAGTTTATTTTGAATGAAAACTATTAAAATAATTTTTTTGTTGTTTTTAGTTTTTTTTATATTTTTTTTTATTTTTAAAAATAACAAATAGAATATGTTTTTATTATTTTAAAAAATTAAAAATTAAAAATAGCTTGAAAAGAATAATGAGAACGCAGAAGGCTTGTTCGCACTGGCGCCCCCTCGTCATAGGATTGATGAGGATTGATGGAGACTGGAGTGATCAATCAGGAGTAATCGTCTACAAATGGAATAATAAGAGCAATAGACCGAACATGGGAAGATCAAACTGGAAAAAGAGATGGCACGTCTCATATGATGATGGCTTCACGATGTACTAGGCTAATTAGCCCCATGGCTGATCATTTGTATTGCCCAGATATCATTCATTCAGCAGCACCCGGATAAGAGTAAGTTTCCTATAATGTCTCTACGAAGAACAGAGTTGTAAAATTGATTTCTTGAATCCATTGAAGAATTTTGCTACCCCATTATGCATCATTGCTTCTATGGTTAATCAGTTACGAAATACACCATTTGGCCCTTGAAAAATCAATCTGCTGGATCTTTTGCACCTTATTTATCTAGTTCTTGAAATGAGCTCAACGTTTTCTTTTCACTTCTTTAACACTTGGGAAATTTGTTTAAACTCCATACATAAGTTTCTTCACTTGCAGGTTCAATTAAGTTCTTCAAATACATGAACCTTGTAACGGAGCTGGAAACTCTTATAGCCAGAAGCTGTTAGTCTTTTGACAATATTAGTATTTGTGCTACAGCTTTTGCCCCTCTTTTGTTTTTGTTCAATGGAGAGAGTGAAAAGCTCCATTTATACTGTATATTTCTATTCGCAATCGATCCTAAACACAAATAAAGGAGAAGGCTTATGCTAGATAATTGGTGCCAAATTAGGGGTATCATTTAATATTTTAATATTTTTTATCAAATTTTAAATTCAAATAATCAATTAAAATAAATTCTAGCAATTAATTTAAACTCTAACAATTAACTAAAATACTTATTTTAAGTTAAAATCAAAATATATAATTCTAACCTAAAATAATCAATTTAAATTCTAACAATTAACTAAAATAAAAATATTTATTTGTATATATAATTAATTATTAATTATTAATTAACTAAAATAAAAAAAATTATATATGTATAATTGATTATATATACCCTTCTGCCTCTCCAAAAACTTCTTTCCCCTTTTTACGCCTCTCTCTTTTGTCTCCTTCCATCGACGGCTAGCGACTCGCCTTCGCTCGGTCGCTTCTTGCTGCTTTGCCCTTGCCGGCTCTCCCCTCGATTGCTCGTCTCGCTCTCGTTTGCTACCTCTCTTAATTCTTCTCGCTTTGTCGCCGCCTCACCCTCGCCTCTCCGTCTCTCGCTGCCTCTCTAGCTCTCTCTCACTCCATTGCACATCTCACATGAAAACCCTTGCTTCAGGTAATCTGTACTTATTTTATAATATAAATTGAAATAGAGCCGTTGGAAATGACAGTTAGAGTTTACATCTCTTCATTTTTCTCTCTTCAGTGATTGTAAAAATAGCACCCCAAAAGGGTTGTCATTTTGTAACCCCATATGTCACCCCGTTTGAGTGGTTGATTTTTAATCTGGGATGTCATTTCAACAGTTATAAAAATGACATTTAGGTGTCACTCCTCGTTAGAGATGCTCTTAGATCAAACAACATGAGAGACTGAAAGCAACAAGAAAAACTATAGATTAGTTCATTACGGGGCGAGTGCACAGACAAATTTTTGTGTTATGCGAGGTCTATGGTTAATGCTCGTGTGGCTGATGAGTTTACCGTACATTTGAGTCACACTTAAGACACAAATTTTGGATCTCTAATTGATAAAAACAGAAACAAATCCGTCACAAAGACAGAATTTGTAGCATCCCGCAGATCAGCACAACTATTAGTAGAAGATTAGAAATGGCTAAGAGATTGAATTGTATCATTTGAAGTATCAAATATGTACACCCCCCCCCCCCCCCCCCCCCTCAACTAATACGATCCAACTGTTTTGAAGGATTCGTAAAGGCGCCTCAAGGTTTCTTGATCTCTATTCCACTCTAGTGCTGGAGCATTGACGAAATGAGCGTAAAGCTATGAGCAACAATGCCATCAATCTCGTACACATAAAAAACTTGCCCATTCTCGTCTTTCTTCTCTTTCCATCTCACATCATCTGCGCTCGCAATCAGATCTTGAAGATCCACATCCAACAAGGCCAAATTGTTCAAAACAGGGTCTTTCGGGGCCAACTGGGAAACTCAGAGAGGAAAGTCAAGTATTCTTTTTCTGATTTCTTTTTCGGGTTGTAGAATTTGCTATCAGTGCTGCTGGTTCCCTTCTCGACCTTGGAGACGACCTGCTCCTTCCAGTCGTCGGGAACATCGTAAACGTACTCGACTGAGGACCAAAGGCAAGAGGTAGAGGGAACGTCAGAGGATCGATATCGCTGCTAGTGAGGACCGACAATAGAAGGAGGAGACGACGCTTAGGGGTGTCGACGGTTCAGATTAATCCGGTTCTATAAAATTCCAATAACCGAACCAATTTTAACGATTCTGAAAAAATAGGAATCGTAACCGAATCATTACATATATAAAATCAAACCATGACCAACCGTTACATCAGACCAGTTTCGATTCTATCCAATTAACATTTAGTTTCTAAATATTTTCGTAAAATATGAAATTACATACAAATTTGTTAATTAAAATAAACCCATAACTTTATTAATGCTTCAAGCCTTGAAGTAAAAATATAACAAAATAATTCATCAACTACCTCATCAAATGAGATTACATACATCGACCATTTAATATAACAATAACATATAAAAGTTTAGAAATAAAAGAGTTCATGAATTTCGCTTGTTTTATAGGAAGTGATACTATTTTTCCATATATATATATTCAAAAAAATTATAATATATATAAGTATAATATCGGTTTCGGTTCGGTTTGAACCACGGTTTGAACAAAAAACTTAGTAACAAAATCAAATATATTGGTTTTTAATTTTTTAGAAATCAGAACCTAATTATTGAACCATAAAACCAATGTAAAAGGCACAATTCAATTCAATTTATTCTGATTCATCAATTTTCAAATATTTTTTACAACCCTAATGAATTTGAAGATGGAGGTGGACATAAATAAACGACGGGAGAGAGGTGAAGGACCACAGCTGGAGAGAGAGAGAGAGAAAGAAAGAATGAATGAGGAAGAAACTCTTGTGCGGGTAAACAAAACATTCGGTTAAAATAATATTTTTTCTTGTCTCTGTCCTAACGTTCACCCCCTTTAAACAAATGGGGTTAAGTTCACCCCCGTTAAAGGGGTGAACAAAATTGCACTCTTAATTTTTGGCTAGAAGTAGAGGTGAGCAAAAGTTCGATTAAATTGAACTAATCGAACCGAACCGAAAAGTTCAGTTCGGTTCGGTTCGATTTTTCAAAAATAGTGGTTCGGTTTGGTTATATTTTTGTTTAAAAATTGGTTATTCGGTTCGATTCGGTTATTTTGATAAAAATACCAAAAAAATTGAACCGAACCGAACTTGTAAAAAATAGCCTCACTCACTTGAACTGAACCGGCCACAACCCCTCCTCGCGCGAACCGAACTGCCCCTCTCACGAATCAAGCACGCGGGCACGACATTTCATTTTCTCTGTTCTTCGTTCTTCTCTCTCTCTATCTCACTCTCGCGTCTCGGCATTTCATCTTCTCTTCGATTCGATTTCGAGTTCACAGATCTAGCGGTGGCGAATACGAAGAAGAAGGCGAAGGCGAAGATGAAGGCTCTTCGATGGTGATGGCGAAGACGAAGGCTCTTCGAAGCTTCGTAGATTAGGCACTGGCCGAAGGCTTTTTAACTTCAACTCTTCATCTGTTCTCTCTCCCTCCACCATCCGTCGTCGATGCCAAAGAAGATGACGAAGGTCGGAGACGAAGACTACGCTGATGGTTTTTCAGTAAATTTGCACTTTATTTCTCTTTTACATTGAAATTTTGAAACCTAGATCTACTAAAATTCCACCATTAGATGCTTTTAGTTTTTGGGTATGTGGGCCACCGTGGTTGGGGGAATTCAATGATCGGTTCCGATCATCGAAATCGTCGACCGACTAGGTGGTCGGCAGCAACAGCAAAGCCGATCTCTTGGTTAGTTTATTTTCAGTTCGATTTTTGGTTTTAGTTCAATTAACACGGTTTAGGTTTCGATTAGATCAGTTTGTTGGGGTTGATTGGTCGGTTCGATTATTACATTTAATTCGATTCGATTCGATTATAAACGATTGTATACCTACCTAGTTGAAAGCAGCACTCGGGTGAAAATGGCGTCGTTATAAGGGGGGCGACCGGGAGATGCTCTGCCACGCCACGTGTCAGCTGAGTTGAGAAGCCATGTAATGATTTGATAGAGCATTAATTGAGATGTGAGAGCAGCGGCATTTATTTGAGATGGGATAGGTAATTATAACAGCACACATGAGATGGAGTTGGAATTGCGATTGCGAATTGCTCTCTAAAAATTTGTGGTGAATTAAGAACACACGTGGAATTTATTTGATTAGATGGCTTTACAGACTTAGTGATGTCAGCACGCGGAGTCT
Source organism: Diospyros lotus (assembly GCF_014633365.1). Lineage (NCBI taxonomy): Eukaryota > Viridiplantae > Streptophyta > Magnoliopsida > Ericales > Ebenaceae > Diospyros > Diospyros lotus. The sequence goes on along the minus strand of NC_068338.1, from coordinate 39,125,342 downwards.
TTATAAGAAATGTTGAGATAGGAAGCTCAGGGCGCCTGTATATTTTAGTTTACTTCTTTAAATATTTTTTTAATTTATGTTAAAAAATTTTGAGACGTGATATTGATATTTTAATATTATAGATAAATCTTTTCAAAGGGACTATCAAAGCATAAGCAGCAAATTTTATAAGAGTTAATATATTTTTTTTGTACAAATTATATTATCATATCTTGTATATGATGATAAGCGAGTGTTTAGACATAAAATTATGAATTTCAAAAACTAAACAAAGTTCGTGTTAGGGTATCTGAAAAACCATATGGGGCCACAAAGAGTCCATGATTCATTTTATATATTTTTATATTTATTATGAACTGTAATTTACTATTTCACATATTATTTTTACTGAATCTTAGAACTCACGTTCCTAATAGCTAACCTTACGGATAACTGTAAGTTACAATCATATTGTCTGAGATATATAAGATACAATTAACCATTATGTCCATAATCGTAAAACTTATGTAAATTACATAAAATTATAAATAAATACGTACCTGAATCCATAAAAAAATATATCGTAACGAGAAATACTAGTTGATACGAAATACTAAAATCTGATTTCTCCCTCTTGACCTCAAGCATAATGATGGAACAATATAACTGTAATTGCTTTGATTGTGTCGAGTAGAGAGATGAGCAAACCCCTTATTTATAATAGTGGAAGTAGTCTCCCAGCAAGACTTTTAGGAGTTATCATCATCATCATCTTCTAAACTAAATAGAATTAGGATTAACTATTATCTTATTAAATCCTTATATTTATCTCATCACATTAACACAATCATATCTGATATTGGATTTGATTACTTTATCAAATAAATACCATTGTAAGCACCCCCGCTCGAATATCCCCAATCACCCGGACTATCCAAACCTGAACGCCTACGGAAAGAGAAAGAATGAACACAAGACCAAAAATCACCCTGGCATGTATACACAAAAATAAGAACAACGGAAGCGAACCTAAACACATGCATGCACTACGGGTACTCCGCTAACACAGCGGTCACATGATAAATAAATAAACAAAGACTCCTGTGCCAACATACACGAGACTCGAGAAACCACTTGGCACAGTAAAAATAATAGAGTAAATTCTACTCAACTATCAGAGTTGACCGGGATTGACGGGACTGCCTATACACTATACCGACTCTGCCGCTAAAAAATGGCTCCTTGCCATGGCTCACGCTGCCACTACCTGGAATGATGGAAAAACAAAGTGAGTCGAGAGACTCAGCAAGCATAAGAGAAGAAAGGCTGAAGACTGCACAAAACCAGAAAACTCTCCCCAAAATAAACCATCGGGTACACACAAGCCATGAGACGCTACAACACAATAGCATAACATAGTAAAAGCACATACCGGTCCTTGGGACCCACATAAGACACTTGGCACCCAAGTTCCAAACCAACCTGTCGCTGCCCTGGACGGTAACAAATACCTCCAGCAAATCTGTGCGCGCCATCCCGGGTCGATACTCCCGTCACCCGTCCATGTCGGTACTCCCGACACCCGAGCCATAGGCTCCCTCAGAACGGTACTCCCGTCCGAGAACTAAATACTACTAGTAACAATGCAATGCACATAACAATGCAATGGTGTAGTGAGCATCAACGTGATACATAGCGCCCATACATCCAGGCATCAGGCCATACTCTACCCACATAGTAAACCACACGCGATGCATATGCCCGTGCTGGATGCAACTTGACCAAGCTAGCATGTTCGTGTCCAAGTATACTCAATAAATGAATATCCCAACATGTAACCCGTACCCATGTGCATATCAAATCATGAACAACAAGATAATGAATCTAAACGTGCAGTAAATCACATACTGGCAGAGCTAGTCAGCAGTGCCCGGCACCGGTCAACAGCCAGTGATTAGGAGTGTCCACCCGACGGTCCATTTCAGGGCCGTACAATAGTCTACCCCAATGTCACCAACAACCGACCCCTGTCCTACTGCTTGATAGCTCTAACCGAACCATAAATAAATCCGAGAAAAAAACGTAAATAAACCCGCACGTTTAGAAACCTAACCCCAAGCTGGTTCAGCAACATTTTCAAGAGGAGTGGGGGCGGTACAAACCCCCGTAGGCTCACAACAAATAAAGTTCAAGAAGTTTCGAATTTAATTTAAAACAAATGAATAATAATTCAACAAATAAAGATAGGTGCCGAATTAAAGTAAGGGAGGTGATAAATACAAGAAATCACGGGATCTTTTACAGGAATTAAAGAACAGGAGGAGAATGTTAGGAACTTACCTTTACATGGCCGTTTCCTGCCCTTCTTGCACTCCCGCTACGAAGTAAAACGTTTAATAACGATTAATAAAACTATAGCTCGCATTAATTCAATCTAACCGTATAATATAAAAAATTTAACCCTTTAAAATCCTACGTAGGCGTACCTCAAATAAAATCTCAATAAATCTCATATTTATTTTAAATTAAATAACGCCAATAACATCCTCCATTTATATATATAATTAATACGCGATACCGAAACGAGTTAAGAGAAGACGAGGGGATCATAAAAGGGAAAGAAATTATAATGGTAGATGAGAACTTGTCTGTATCTAGTCGTTTATAGCGTTTCCACGCTTAAACACTACAAAATTAATACACGCTGGCTAATTAAACGAAATTTTTCCACCATTTCCTTTGGATTTCCCCCCCGATTTTCACCCTCGGCGTTGTTCTTCTTCACTGTAATTTCCTCTCCTGCTTGCAGTTAAAACACCATGCGACACTTGCTAAAATCGGCCTTTAAAAAGGCAAAAGAGAAAGCCACCAGCGCAAGCCGCGTGGCAGCCAAGGGCTACCCACTGCCTTGCCCCAAAACGACGTCGTTTTGGGGCTAGGCTTTGCTGAAAAATAAGAATTTTCCGCACCGCGCGTGCGACGGCCTCCCAGCCCGAACCCGCGACTTGCTGTTCACCCTCCTCGCGCGCATGCCATCTCGCCTAGCAGCTCCCTCAACAAACCTATGCACTTCATTAATTTTAACATGAACTTTCCACAATTTTTCGGATATTACAACCATAATATTTGATAAATATTAATTATTATAATATATTAAATAATATTACTGATTTATCTGATGAGATAAATTCTTAATTATTATGTGACACATAAGAAGATAATTCTTACAATAACTCGAGGCCTAACAAATAGAAGGCAATGATGATGGAAGTATTGTCAGTGAACACATTTAATGAGCCGTGAGAAGACATTGTTTATATGTGGTTATTTGAGATGTGAGTTTCTTTGAGTTTGTAATAAGCATGTGTGAAATAAATGAAATTTTGAGTTATAAGTATTTTGTTGGAGATTAATTTTGCCATGAAAGGTTATGCTTTTGTCCCATGACTTCAACATGCCTATGTAACAGATTTGAGATTCTAAATGTATAGCCCAATCTAGATTCGTGTACTATCCACTATTTTTTTTTGCTCAAGTTCTCAACGAGCGAAAGTGATGAAACCTAGATCCCACTCAAGGCGCCCTAACCATTTGGGGCATATCTGTCTTTCAAATTCAGCTAGTGGTTGTTGTTGCCCAAAAAAATATAAGATCAAAACAAAATATAAAATATTAGGTCATTTATCCCTCTTTTTTGTCATAATTTGTAATATTCTGGTATTTTGAGAATAATAATAATTTTTTTTTTGTATTTAAAATATTTTTTGACATCCATTAGAAATTATAATTGAGAAAACTAATGGGTTTATAGTTAGTGGGCTAAATTAAAAAATGAAAAGCTAAGTAAATGGGCTAAGTTGAAAAAAAAAGGAAAGATTAAGTAAATAGACTTAGAAAGTGAGCTTAAAATTAATGAATTAAATGAAAGAATAAAAGAAGATTTAGTGAAAAATAATTAAGGTGACAAAATAATTAAAAATAATGGGTAAAATAATTAAGAAATGTGGGAGACAAAGTAGGGTGTGGATAAATAATTAAATATTATGGGTGAGATTTAATAAAAAATAATTAAGAAATGTGACAAATAATTAAAGATAATGGGTGAAATAATTAAAAAATATGGGAGACAAAATAGGGTGTGGACAAATAATTAAAGATAGTGGGTGAAATAATTCAGAAATATGGAAGACAAATTAGGGTGTGGACAAATAATTAAAGATTATGATTGAGATTTAGTAGAAAATAATTAAGAAATGTGACAGAATAATTAAAGATAATGGGTGAAATAATTGAGAAATATGATAGGCAAAGTATGGTATAGATAAATAATCAAAGATAATAAGTAAAATAATTGAGAAATGTAGGAAACAAAGTAGGATGTGAACAAATAATTAAAGAGTATGAATGAGATTTAGTGGAAAATAATTAAAAAATGTGACAAAATAATTAAAGATAATGGGTCACTATAATTATGCTAAGTTTAATACAACCTACAACCTTCTATAAATAGAAAACACTTGAAAGGTTAGAGGATTTAGATTTGAAAGAGAAATGTTGTAAGAAAGAAAGATTTGACAGTGAGAGAGAGATTTGAAAAAGAGAAAGAAAGAAATAGAAAAACAAAATATATAGAGAAAAATACCAAAAAAATGCTAGGAAAAACCCTATAGGTTGTGTTTAGTAGTTCATGTGAAAATTTGTGTTAGAAGGCATTGTTGAATACACAAATCGAGACTTCGTCGCAGTATAGAAGAATACCGAATCGCTCCACGGGAATATGAGTTATTTTCACAAATTTCTTCAAAAATTTTAGAAATATGAAAATGATATTTTAGAATTGTTGATGATAAAATTGGAAGAGAAATACATGATTGGTATTTATTATGGATTTTTGAGGCAATAGATGTTTGAAAATCAAAGCGAAAATGAGAAATAAATAGAACATGAATTTTGAAAATTATGAGAAAATTTTTACGGCTTAGGAATATTGTTTTAGGAATTATTGTGAAAAGAAATTGAGAAAATTTTATGAGAAAGTATTTATTTCATAATCTTGAAAAAATAATATAAGGAAATGTGAGAAATTAGGAAAATTAGAGAAAATTAGAAATTTTATTTTTTTAAGTAATTATGATGCCCAAGGTATGTCAAGGTTCATAATTGAGTACGATTGGAAATCCGATGCGAATTTTGAAGCGAAATTATGCTAGGGGCAAAATTGTCTTTTTATAAAGTAAGTGATACTATTCAACTAAATTTAGTTTATGAAAATGGCTTGTAAGTGATACTTCCCAACTGAATTTAATTTTATGAAAATATTTGGTTTATAAGTTGTTCAACCCAAAAATCTGATTTTATGTAAAATGATTTTATCATGTTGTCATGCCTTGATATGAGTATGTCATGTAGATTGCATTTACATGTTTTGATTTATGAAATATTCATATGAGCATGATGAGATTCACGTGATATTTTACTCTTGAGTAATAAAATGGTTTTGATAATGACTATATGAAAATCAATATATGAAAATCAATCTATATGGATTTTGTGAATGAGAAAATGAATTTTTAATATATGAGTTTTGAAGCAAGGTATGAAAACCTATAGAATAAATATTGAGTATGGTTGAGTGTGATTTATTTCAAAATCATACTTTTGATAATCTCAACTTGCTTGTCAAGATTGATTTGTTTCAAATTTTAAATTTTGATTAATTTGTTTCAAATTATAACTTTTGATAATCTCAACTTGCTTTAAAGATAATCAAAATGAGTTTCTAACATCACGGTCATACGTTACATGGATTTGGGATTAGGTTCTGGCTCCGTTGCCTTGCCAAGGGTGTACCTATACACCCCGGTCTGGCAAGGAGACTGAAAAAATGGCGGGTAATCTTAAGGTGCAGTCGATCCAAATATGAGAGTTATGATGTTATGTGCACTGCATACATACATGAGTATTAAATATTTTGTTCCCTTACTTAGATGCTTCATCATCTAATTTGGGTTTTACCCCTGGAATATTCAAACGTTCCAAATGGAGATTGTAGCAGAAACGAGGATGAATGAGACATGAAATGGTAGTTAGCAAAATGCATGATGAGTTGAATGTATGTTATGTAGCCTATGTATTTAAGTTCTGCTAGTTCGAATTCTGAACGTTTTGAGGAATGATAATGTAGAACTGTAACAGCCCACTTCTTCAAGGCATGTTATGCCTTAGGAAATTTGGACTATATATATTTTTTTTTTCATTATCTCGAAATTCCCTAAGACCGTATCTAATGCTAGACGAGATATCTACACTAGAAAATAAATACAAAGCGGAAGCTGAATCGAACCTACTCATATAATAATAACTAGACATGACATTCATTACAAAATTAATTCATAAGCGTCTGACAATACAATGTACATAATTCTTAAACTACTCAACATAACATGATACATTTACTCGCTTCTTGACATCTCACGTCACTACATATCACCATTCTCGGAATCATCTCTGCAAGTCCGACGGGAACGTTGAATGTTCCAGGAGCAAAACCCAAATTAGATGATGAATCATTTAAGTAAAGGTACATAATGCTATATCATGTGTGTATGCAGTGTCTTGCCTCGTAGGTGTCAACTGCACCCCTTATGCTACCTACCATTTTAGCGGCCCCCTTCTTTCGAAGTCGAGGTGTATGGGTGCACCCTTGGTAAAGTAGCGATGCTAGTTCGTACTCCCTACGGTCTCAAATGCGAGTGATCAATGATATCGACATGTATTTATGCATTTCATAGTCATGTCATGGATGCAATCTACGTGTTGGATACATATCAGGGCATGTCAATATGATGTAAACATTTTCGAGGAACATAAATCAAGCATTTTCCATAAAACTAATTTTAATTGGGGAGTATCACTTACCTTCTCAAGCTTATCGGGCTATCTCGATATTCGTACCTTGCCTCGATTTGCATGCCAACCTTAAAATTTGCACGAGTCTCTTCAACTTCAGCCTCAAAGTATCCTAATCACCATAATTATTTAAATAAACATTAAAACCTATTTTTTCATAATTTCTGGAATTTTCTATAATTTTCTCTCTATTTATTCCTATTTTTTTTCCTCAATAAATCTAAATTAAATATTTCTAAAATATTTTCTCAAATATTTCACTACGATAATTCATAAAATAATATTTTTGAATTTCTGGAACTTTCTATGAAATTTTACTTACCTTAACTTAGCATTTCTGGCTTTCTCGATATGCGTGCTCTATCCTTGAAACGGGTGCCCAGGCTGTTTTTCTCACCAAAATCTCCGGGATATCATCGAAACATAATTTCCTACTTTTTTGGGATTTTCTAGGATTTTTACCATTATTTTCCTTTTTTTTCTTTTTTTTTCTTCATTTTCTTTCTTTTTTTCCTCTTTTCTTTTCTTTTTTTTTCTTTTCCCTCCACTTCATCATCTTCTTCCTCCCGCCCCTACCATGCTTGCAACTTTCTTTTCTTCTTCCTTCTTTTCTTTCATTTTTTCTTCTTCTTCTTCTTCTTCTCTTTTCTTCTTTCTTCTTCTTCTTCTTTTTCTTCTTCTTCTTCTTCTTTTTCTTCTTCCTCTGCCTCCCGCGTGACCACCTGCAACTCTCGGCTTCAGCTCGTCGCCGCCGGGAGCCACTGCCAGCGCCGTCCGCGCCATGCCTTCCGCCGCGGGCCGTCGCCGCCGCAGCCTCCTCCGCGCACTACAGCGCCTGCGCGCCACCCCTGCCGCTGCTGCTTGCAGCGGCTGCCATGGCCGCCGCTGCCGTGCGGCTGGCTTGGCCGCCTTCGGCCACTTCGGCCGGTGCCTGCTGATCTCGTCCGCGCCACTCCCCTCGCCTTTCGTCGCAGCTTTGCTGCTGCTGCCATGGCCGATTTCGACCCTCCCTCTCACACACTCTCTCTCTCTCGAATTGCCCAGCTCGAGCTCGATCTCACACTGCCCCTCGATCTCGCACTGCCTCTCCTTCGGCCACGATCACTGCCAATTTATAGGCAATGGCTTCACATAAATATCACTATTACAAGCTTGCCTACCACGCACTTAATCAGAAAATCCCACAAATCTTGCTGTTTCTTTTCCCTCAAATCTCGCTGCCTCTTCCTTAATTCTAGCTGCCATAATCCTGCTGCCATTCCACAAATCTCGTTGGCGCAATCTCTCCAATTGCAGCCAAAATCGTGGCCATTAAAGCTTCTCAGAAGCTGGCCACTGCTCATTCACGCCCACACGCATATTTGGATATATATATATATATACTATATATTATATATTACATTTAATATATATAAAAATTATGCATTAACCCCAAATTTTATCTTAAATTCATTAGAATAATTATCTAATTACAATAATATCCTCAAACACTGAATTAATTGACATTACGATACTGAAAACACAACATTAATAACTTGAAGCCTAGTTAAAAAGGACGATTTCGCCCCAGTGTCCTTATCGAGCTGTCGATTGATCCCAAAACCATTGAAGGGTTGCTCATTAAGCAAAATCGGAGCCCCCCTAGGGTTCCGTTGATTTTTTGGGAGTCTCCTACAACGATTCGATTTTTTAGCCTAAATGATGGTTGTATTTTAGCTGTACCGAAAATTGTTCCCGATTCGATTTCTTTTGATACCGTAAATCCTATTTCGGAACGCTCGTCGAAACCATATCATTTTTCTTAGATAATTCTATCCTGAGACACTCCCTGCAGTTGATTCAGTACTTGAAAATGTTATAAAATTAATTTTTTTGGTATCCTAAACTCATCGAAATTACGTGGCAACTTCATACGAACATGGGGTATTACAAGAACCCTATTTAGGGTTATTGTTAGTTGAAAACTTATGTTATGTATTAAGTCATGTTGAGAAATTTATATCCTCTTAATGTAAGAACCGATTTATAATTAATGTTAAGATGTTAGGTTCGATTCTAGCTTCCGCATTTGATGTTTATGTTGATTCTCTTTCGAGATAAATATATAAAAATTTTGGGATGGATAAGAGCAATGATATGATTTAGTCGTAGTTTTAAGTAAAAATAAATTTATTATCCCAGAATTGTCTTGAGTTTTAACGCACTCAAAAAACGGGGGGTTACATAATCAAACTAAGATCTACTCATACGATGGAAGAGGAGAAGGAAAGTAACTCTCGAGCCTAGTGAGTTGGTCCTCAACTCAAGTAATCCACCATTGAACCGCCTATAATTCGGTCTACTAGCCCTTTAACTTAGGTCAACTGAAAATGGATAGCGGAACAGATAAATGAAATAAACTTAAATAACCAAACACATAAATGATAATAAACTTGAAGAACCACATTATTCAAAAAAATTCAACATTCCTAATTCTCTTCTAGTTTTGCAAAATTGGTCATCTCCTAAAGGTTTTGTGAAAATATTAGTTAATTGATCATTTATGCTTACATATTCTAATTCAATGTCTCTCTCTTTTATATGTTCTCTAATAAAATGATGGCTAATTTTAACGTGTTTTGTTCTAGGGTGAATGATGAAATTTTTAGTTAATTGAATTGCACTAGTTTTGTCACACCTAATAGGAATATGATTGAACTTGAATTCATAATCTTCTATTTGATACTTTATCCAAAGGATTTGAGCACAACTCACAGCTGCTATATATTTGGTTCAGCTGATGAGAGTGCAATTGATATTTGTTTTTTACTAAACCAAAAAATAAGTGAGTTTCCTAAAAATTGGCAAGTCTCATTTGTGCTTTTTTCTATCAATTTTACTTCCAGCAAAATCAATTAATTCAAAAAAAATCTTTTTAAATACCAAATATATTATCAACTTAAACAATAGAGAGGTTTAAAGTTTAAAGTTTTTAAGCAGCTTAAAAGCCATCCCTTTTCTTAGGGATGCCTTTAGTATTATTTATAAACATGGTATGCTATTTTTACAATAGTACATGGTTTTTATTCAAAAAAAAAGTAAATTAAACATGATTTTTATTCAATAAACATCACAAAAACTTACTTCTAGCAACAAGGATGATTCAATCCACAATCATACTAGACTTATAGCACAATAACACAAACCATCATATATAGTAGACTTATAGCATAATAACACAGACCCTTAACATCAACTTACATTTGATGATAGTCCATCTAAAGAGCATCGCTCGACGGCTATGCTTGAAAATATCTAATAATTATTTTTTTCCTTAGACTAGTGTGCTTGATGTCTGTCTGACCCTTAACATCAACGTCATTGTCGTACACCGATGCATTGGGTATTGGCTCAAAATCTCTCACAAAAGGCTTTTCCAATATGGGAGATTTATGTGCTGTTAGTTTAACGTCGTCGCCGTACACCGTTAAATCGGGTATTGGCTCAAAATATCTCACAAAAGACTTTTCCAATATGGGAGATTTATGTGCTGTTAGTTTAACGTCGTCGCCGTACACCGTTGCATCGGGTATTGGCTCAAAATCTCTCACGAAAGGCTCTTCCGATGTGGGAGATTTCTGTGCCATTAGTTTAGCGTCGTCGCCGTACACTGATGCGTTGGGTATTGGCTCAAAATCTCTCACAAAAGGCTCTCCTGATGTGGAAGATTTCTGTGTTGTTAATTTAGTTTCGTCGCCGTACGCTGATGCATTAGGTATTGGCTCAAAATCTCTCACGAAAGGCCCCCTCTTTGCAGAATCATCGGCTATGACTTTCGTCGGTGTGTGACAACTGGCGGCGTTGCTCTTAGCCATGGACAGTGACTGCGGGTTTGGTCTGGCATGAACATGGAGACCGCTCGCAAACTGCACACAACATGGGACGGTACTCAACTGTCAACAGTTTTCAAGTCGCCTATGCCAAACTAAAAATAAAAAATTCACTGTAGCACTTGTATTAAGTAAATTAAAAATAAAAAAAAACGTTTTGAGACAATAGATTATGAAGAATAATCTATAACACGTTTTGGGTATTGGCTTACCAGAACAAGTGAGAAGATGAAGAAAATGAAAAGAGATCCCATCTCTTAGAACACGTAAAGGCTGCTACTCTTGATTTTGGATGGCAGCTCCATATAGTAACCATTTGCTATTTATAATAGATTATGAAGAATAATTGATCTATAAATAGCAACCTGTAATAATAAATGAAAAAAACCCTTTATCGAATCAAAACAAATTTTCCCTTTGTTTGCCCTTTGTTGTTGATGGGTTCTGAACCCATGGGGCCGGTTGCAATTGCATGCCACATATTTTAGGATTTTTAGTAAAATTAACTTTTGTTATTTAGCAAATACGGGATATATCTGATGCACAAAAATTAACCTCAAGATAAGTTGATGACATTTTTAAAAAACACAAGAATGATGGATATAATAATTTAGTAAAATCTCAAAGAGTACTAATACATTAAATTTTATTGTTGTTTTTCAAAATAAACATACATGCTTGATTAGTCATGTTTGTTTCCAAAAATACAAATCGAAAGGCGTGTTGAATTTTAGTGGTGGGTTTCAATTTCTATCACTTCATGTCCTTCATTGTCTGCAATGATATCGTCGTCGGCATCTCTTTCAACCAGTGCCACCACCGTCAACATCTTCCATTAGCGTTCATAGTTGTCGCAGCATTGCCAAGCACGTAGCCAACTGCCATGGCAGTCAGCATGACACCCAGATCCTATGCTACTAATGGATATATAGAAGCCTGAAATAAACAAAATACAATGTTACCAAACATGCATGCTAAGTTTCTGGACGTTAAAAGGAAACTTGAACGCAGAAAATTAAAAACTCAAACCAAACCACAAAAGATGATGTTTAATTATGTTTAATGTTATTATTGGCTCAATATCAGTTAAAGATGACAGTTTAATTATGATCCACAGAGATATCAGATCAGACAGACGACGAGACCTGCTCCAAGACAAGAGATGATCATAAAAGGGTGAAAACACGCCACATGGGCTCTCTGTTATGCATGGACATGAGTCAGGGGACAGTGAGCCCTAATTTTGTCCAATAATTAACAAAACTGACATGAATCAATGGTGGGAGAGTTTAATTGGGTGTTGAAGTTGAATGCTTGCTGACGGAATGATACCTTCAATTCGATGATTTGTTGGAGCGCCCTAATTATATATGATGCTAAAATCAATGGGAAAAATATGAGAATAAATTAAGGGAAAACAATAGAGAATTACAAGGGTTGAGAGCATCGTCGAAGGTAACATTTTCTGGCTATGGAGGCCCAATGTATAGATGACACTCTTTTATCTTTGGTGAGTTGCTTCCTCTTTTCGCATAGTGTTAGGATCGAATTGCATCAATTCTCACAGAAATGAAGAAAAATCATGACTGAAAATTTAACATGGTTTGATATCAATATCTATGTGCATGATCTCACAATAATAGAATATTTTACTCTTAGAAGTTTTGCATAAAGAAAGTATAAAATTTATCAACAAATTAACATTACTATTCTAAATAAATGGGGATTGTAGTTATAACTTATGACATACCCTTTGAGACACATAATAACAATAACCTGACTACATTACTTTCAAATTATTGGTGTTGTAAATAAATAATTGAATTAAATTTTTTTATTTATATATAATAACTCATAATTTTAATAAAAATAAGTCTCATGTTCCTTTCAAACAAATTGAGTTTTTAGTGTCAATACAATATATATATATATGATGAATATTCTCTTGTTATCTTTTATCTTCATATTTTCAGGCTATGTCACATGTCATCGTGTTATAGAGTAAAGTATTTTAATTTCGTCACACACGCAAATAATATAAAGGCTATTTTCTCGTGGAACTTAATTTTTGCGTGTTATGCCCTATAACAAGTCTAAGTCGAAGGAAAGAAGTTAGTCGACTAACCTCTGTAACCAAGAGACCCTCAAGAGACACGTGTAGACTAAGTGGCTAATTAGAAGAGGTTAGTCGACTAACTGATAGATATACCCATACCCAAGAGACATCACCATGAGACTATTTAGTGAGTGAGAAGGTTAGTCAACTAATTAGAGAATGTTACTCAAATAACCAAGAGAGTAAAATGGAATAATGTTAATAGAGTGACAGGGAAGATTAATCAAGTGACTAAGGTGTTAGCCTAGTGATCAAGTGAGGTTAATCGAGTGATCATTAAGAGACTGAACAAAACTGAGAATACTCGAATAACAACAAGAAATAGTCGACTAATCAAGCGAGTGATAGACATGGTCAAGTAATCCTTTGAAAGCCTCTCTCGACAGATCACTAAGAAATTCTTCTAGAGTATTTCATAAGTCACTCACCCACAAGAAAATATATTGGAGACTCTCGTAGATCATCCAAACCTAGAAGATTCTCTCCAAATTATGCGAGAGAACCTTCTAGGAGACTATAAATTTCGATAGATCTGATCTCCAGACATGAGAACGTGAATAATGGGTCACACTTACGTCCAATGTACTTGTCTATAGATTCAGAATGTCACGTATCTTTGCCTAAGAATGTAGATACCATTCTCTATAAATAGGAGAATTCTCTTACAACCTAAGATATGATCAGAATTTTAATACTATTACAACTCTACTTGCTCTCTACAATCTTTATACTCAATTGGAGATTGATTTTTAAGTATCGAAAGATCTAGATGGAATGCTCACCCAAATCTTGACTTCCTTCTTTCTTGCAGATTATTTGCAAATAAGTCACTCCCATTAAAATCATGACACTCTCTCACATAAATAAATTTATTATTGTACTGCCAACAACATTATATTTTGTGACATGTTTCTATGGATTCAATGATCTCACCAAATGTGACAATGGAGTGGTGGGCTAGCCATAATCAATCATCGAGTCTGGAGATAAGATTTGCAGGCATGGATAATGAGCCTACCATACATGTATGATCTCCCCAAATGTGACAATGGAGTGGTGGGCTAGCCATATAATCAATCATCGAGTCTGGAGATAAGATTTGCAGGCATGGATAATGAGCCTACCATACATGTATGATCTCCCCAAATGTGACAATGGAGTCGTGGGCTAGCCATAATCAATCATCGAGTCTGGAGATAAGATTTGCAGGCATGGATAATGAACCTACCATACATGTGCAGGATAATCATTAGAAGATTTGTCAAAATTAATATATATGATAAAGATGGTGAATCCATTACCATTTAGGGCATAGTCATCCTTCAAATTTGGCCGGTGATTGTTGTCGTTTAGAAAAAATACTCAAAAAAGAAGTGAATTGAATTTTTTAAAAATTAATAAATTTAATTTTTATTAAAAAAATTTAAATTTATGATCTTGATATGTAGTGATTGTAATATAAATAAGTACAATAAAATCAAACAATCACAAAGAACAAGAAAATATTTATAAAGATTCAGTTTTAAAGAGTCTATTCCTTTCTCTCAAAACCTATCTTAGGATTCTATTAGGGAGAATCAACATTAACTTTTAATTGGAGATAGAACCAACAATAATAACTTTTAATGAATAGAAATATATGAATTTAAGTTTCTGGTACGTTAAAATGAAACTTGAACACAGAAAATTAAAAACTCAAACCAAACCACAAAAGATGAAGTTTAATCATGTTTAATATTATTATTAGCTCAATATCAGTTAAAGATGATAGCTTAATTATTGATCCACAAAGATATCAGATCAGACAGACGACGAGACCTGCTCTAAAACAAGAGATGATCATAAAAGGGTGGAAACCTGCCACTTGGGTTCTCTATCTTGGATGGACATGAGCCCCGGCCCTAATTATCTCCAATAATTAACAAAACTGACATAAATCAATGGTGGGAGAGTTTAATTGGGTGTTGAAGTTGAATGCTTGTTGACGGAATGATACCTTCAATTGGATGATTTGTTGGAGAGCCCTAATTATGATGCTAAAATCAATGGGAAAAATATGAGAATAAAGGGAAAACAATAGAGAATTCCAAGGGTTGAGAGCATAGTCGAAGGTGACATTTTCTAGCCATGGAGATCCAATGTGTATAGGTGACAGTCTTCTATCATTGGTGAGTTGCTTCTTCTTATCACAGTGTCTGGATCGAATTGCATCAATTCTCACAGAAATGAAGAAAAATCATGACTGAAAATTTAACATGGTTTGATATCAATATCTATGTGCATGATCTCACAATAATAGAATAATTTACTCTTACAAATTTTGCATAAAGAAATTATAAAATTTATCAACAAATTAACATTACTATTCTAAATAAATGGGGATTGTAGTTATAACTTATGACATACTCTTTGAGACACATAATAACAATAATAATCTGACTACATTACTTTTAAATTATTGGTGATGTAAATCAATAATTGAACTAAATTTTTTTATTTATATGTTATAACTCATAACTCTAATAAAAATAAGTCTCATGCTCCTTTCAATCAAATTAGATTTTCAGTATTAATACTATATATATATGATGAATCTTCTCTTGTTATATATATACTATGTCATCGTGTTACAGAATAAAATATTTTAACTTTGTCACACACACCAATAATATACTAGTGAAAGACTATTTTCTCATTGAACTTAATTTATATGTGTTTTGCTCTATAACAAGCCTAGAAATCTAAAGAAAGAAGTTAGTCGACTAACCTTTGTAACCAAGAGACCCTCAAAAGACTTGTGTGGCCTAAGCAAGTGGTTAATTGAGAAAGATTAGTCGACTAATCAAGAGACATACCCATACCCAAGAGGCATCACCATGAGACTATTTAGTGAGTGAGAAGGTTAGTCGACTAACTAGAGAAAGTTACTCAAGAAACCAAGAGAATAAACATGATGATGTTAGTAGAGTGACAAAGAAGATTAATCAAGTGACTAAGGTGTTAGCCTAGTGACCGAGTGAGGTTAATCAAGTGACCATTAAGAGACTGAACAAGACTGAGAATACTCAAATAACACCAAAAAAGAGTCGACTAATCAAGCGAGTGACAGACATGGTCGAGTAACCCTTTGGAAGCCTCTCTCGACATATCACTAAGAAACCCTTTCTAGTGTATTTCACAAGTCACTCACCCACAAGAAAATACATATGAGACTCTTGTAAATCACCCAAACCTGGAAGATTATCTCCAAATTATGCAAGAGAATCTTCTGGGAGACTATAAATCTCAATCGACACTTAATTACCTCTAATATATTTGTCTATAAATCAAGAATATCTTATATCTCTCCTTAAGAATGCGGATATTCTTTTCTATAAATAAGATGATTCTACTCCAACATAAGATATGCTTAGAATTTTAATACTATTGTAACTCTACTTTTTCTTTACAAATCTTCATACTCATCCAGAAAATGATTTAAGTATCGAAGGATCTACGTGGAACGCTCACTCATGCCCTAACCGACTTCTTTCTTTCAGATTATTTGCAAACAAGTCACTCCCATTAAGATCATGACACTCTCTCATATAAATAAATTTATTATTGTATTGGCCAACAATACTATATTTTGTGACATGTTTCTATGGATTCAATGATCTCCCCGAATGTGACACTGGAGTGGTGGGCTAGCCATAATCAATCATCGAATCTGGAGATAAAATGATGTCCCCGAATGTGATAACGGAGTGGTGGGCTAGCCATAATCAATCATCGAATCTAGAGAAAAGATTAGCAGGGATGGATAATGAACCTACCAACATGTGAAGGATAAGCTTCAGTCCGATACGTCGGCCTTGCTGATCGTTCGATGACTGGATTAGAAGATTTGCCAAAATTAATATATATGATAAAGATTGTGGATCCATTACCTGTTTAGTTAATTCATTATAGCATCTGTATATCTACAGAAATGTTATGACACATTATTTATTTCTTATATATACAAAAAAATGGCAAATATTATGCACATGTTTCTCGTGGATCTCCTAATTGTCTACTTCCTCAAGGAGAAACGGAGAAGTAAAAAGAAACAGGAGAAACCTGAAGGAACGAAGAAAGATGGGTTTCGGCTATGCTCATTATTCTTGGAGCATCTTACTCTATCTTCTTCTTCTTCTGATATTGGTAATTAATCTCAATCTAATTAAGCTTCATCTGATTCCTGATCTTGATATGATTTGTAAGCCATACTTTTTCATGCAATTGTGAATTTGCAGTACTCTAATGGCATTGAGTCCACGGAGATGATAAAAGAACCAGGAAAGGCTGATGATGGTCTACATCAGCACCGTGAGATGAATGTTTTAAGACTCCATAGCATGGATGATGATGATGGTGCTGATATAATGATGCCCACAGATCATGTTCATGCTCATGCTCATCCATCATCACACTTGGACCCTCAACTGATGGTTTTCTTCTTGGTTGAAGACTTAAGGGTTGGAAACACATTCCCCATTTTCTTCCCCAAAAGGAACCCTTCTTCTGCCAAACTCCTACCCAAAGAACTAGCCGACTCCATTCCTTTCTCGCTTGACGAGCTTCCAAACCTTCTTCAGACCTTCTCCTTCTCTAGAGGCTCTCCACAGGCCATGGCCATGGAAGCCACGCTTCGAGCTTGCGAGACAAAGCCCATCAAAGGCGAGATCAAGATCTGCGCCACATCCTTCGGGTCCATGCTTGATTTCGTGCGAGAAATCTTCGGGTTAGAAGTCCAATTCAAGGCGCTATCCACTACCCACCTCACAAAATCAGCCACCACCCTTCTGCAGACATACACAATCTTGGAGGTCTCCCAAGAGATATCACATGATAAGATGGTGGCATGCCACATCATGGCTTATCCTTATGCAGTTTTCTACTGTCACTACCAAGAGAGTACTGAAAGCAAGGTGTTCAGGGTTTTAGTGGAGGGTGAAAATGGAGACAGAGCGGAAGCTGTGGCTGTTTGCCATATGGATACATCTCAGTGGAGCCCTAATCATGTCTCCTTCAAGGTGCTTGGGATTGAGCCCGGTTCTTCCGCAATTTGCCACTTCTTCCCTGCAGATAATCTTGTATGGATCTCAATCCCTACTTAATTAATTTGATCTAACCATAATTACGAAGCTCTCCTATGTTTTTCGTTTAGTACTCTGTAATTTCATATATGGGCTGTAAGTATTTAAGTTTGCTTGCATGGACCGGCTGATAGTATAAACATTTTGGTTTTTATATATTTTATAGTTTATTCTACTCTGCTTCCATTCCCTTTATATAAACTCTCTCCCACAAAAAGCTTTTGTAGGCAGCTGATGAAATAAATTAATACACATGGTATTCATTAAATTGCATCATTATATATGCATATGTAACAGGAAATGATGAATTATATATACTAGTCTTTTAATTGTCTTATTGCTATTGCATTTGTATTTGCGCGCGGTTACCACCAACATATGCCTCCAATTTAAAAGAAATCATTATATATATATATATATCTTTCAAACTCAAAAACAAATCAAATGGAGATGGCCAAAGCAAACACAAGAAGAAGAACCAGGGAATTAGGGAAACACCACCCACCCTAACAACCAGTGGCGGAGCCACATACAGCCAAGGGTGGGCAGTTGCCCACCCTAGATTTTAAAAAAATATATATTATATATAATAATTTAATATTTTTTTTCTAAATTTCCATACTGAATTTTCAAAAAATTATGGATTTTTGGTATATTGGTTGATAAGGATAAGGGTGTTCAATGATTGCCTCTGATTGTCGAAAACCACCGACCACTTTGGACGGTGGCAATTGCCAATGCGTTTACGCACATTGAGTTTGGCCAGAAGTTTAAGCTTAAATCTACGAAATTTGACCATTAGATTTTATTGATTTTTGGGTATGTTGGTTGATAAGAATAAAGGTGTCGAGTAGTTGCCTCTTATCGCTGAAAATCACCTATTATGGTAGTTGGTGGCGACTGTCAGTATTTTTTTCAGTATTAGCTGAAAATTAAAAATAAGATATATGAAAATTTGACTCACTTTTCTTTTGTGTATGTTAATCTTTTTTTGACTATTTCTTTAACTATTTTTAATTAGAGGGATTAATTTTTTTCTTTTTTTATTACAAATTTATCAATTACATATTTGAAATTATGGCAAAAAATATATTTTCTATCATGAAATTTGTCAAGACTATATAATTGAATTAGAGATCAATAATTGAACGAGAGTCTATCATAAAGCTTATCACGACTTGGCTGCACAATCAAATTGAAAATTAATGATTGAACAATAATTTAGTTATATATTCAAAAATAGATATTTAATAAAATTGATAATGATATTATTATGCAATGTTATTAAAATATAAAAATATGTCAATTGTATAATTTATTGATATATATTTTTTAATATTATATTATTTTAATTTTATTATATTATTTAATTTTAGATAGAATTTAAAGTTTGAGGTTTAATTTTTAGCCACCCTAATTAAAATTTCTAGCTCCGCCGCGGCTAACAACCATCACTAGGGAATCGTAAAGAGATGAGCTTTTTGGGTCTGGCGTATGATGAAATCAATGTTATTCGAATCCATACTTTTCGCTCCATAGAACGTCGTCGGTTTCACCATCTCTTGAGTCTTGAATTAAACCCTAAAATATGCCTCTAATTTCTCCCCCAATTTTGGCTCTCTCTCTCTCTCTCTCTCTCTCTCACAGCCTCACCACTCTCCCCTGTTCCCCTATCCAGAGCGGAGATCAAAGACTTATTTAATGGTAGAGATCTAAGTAAGCAAGCTACCAAGAGCTATATACTTCATATATTTATATGTAAATATCCATTCTTAATCGTCGATGCGGGCAATTTATTACACTCAAGACTTGAAACGCAATCAAATTATTTCTTTCCTTCCGGCTCGGTTTCTCCATGTCCCATGAGCTTCAAGTCCCTGAGAAAAGGCTGGAGCACTCTGTGGTGGGGAGCATGGGTGACGTGATAGATTATCCGAACAGGCTTGGTGTCAAAGTCCTTGTTGAATTGGCCCATGTTTATGCTCTTTGAAGATGACGATTTCCACTTCTGAGAGAGAGGCGCTGGATCTCCATGGACGAGTTCTTCGATCGCTTTCGGCATGGCTTCGCCTTTCATTCTTCTGTTCCAGTACTCTGCCAGATCTTTCCTTGCGTCACTGGCCATGGTGACCTGATCGGAGAAGATGACGAGTGATTTATATACATAACAATGAAATTTTATATATAATGTATGGAGAAATTTTGTTGAGTTGGGAATTAATTTTTACCAAGAAAATAAGGAAGAAAGCAGATAGAAACTTCATCCCTGCGCCTGCGCCTGCGCTCTGTAACTTTGGCTAGTCGGGTGCAATAGTGCCTGACCTTTCACTGGGGGTTGATTTATTATTATGAGGCTTGTTGAAGGGAAATAAAATAATTTCACAAATGGCTTATCCTTTAATATTGGTAGGTGGGGGGGGTGGGTGCATGCATGATAATGGGTAACGTTAGCGTTGAGATAGTTTTTATTAATTAGGGTAAATTTCAAGTTGATATTTGGTTAATGTATTAATTATTTTATGTATTTTTAAAAACAGCAAGATTTTTTTTTTTAAATTCATTATAATTTTTTGTTGTTAGGTAAAGAAATTTAATTTTATAAAAATACCATCTTTTTTTTTTTCTCTCCTCTCTCATTTCTTTATCCTTCTTTTAAAATTATAAAAAAAAAAAAAAATACAGTTGATGGTCGATATGAATGCCATTTGGGTTCCATCTAAGAACCCACCTGTATGGCTTCCTTCGTAGAACTCAACACACATTTAGTTTGGTACTTAGATGCATGATGGGTTCGAATATATATATAAACTAGTGGATCACCCATGCAATGCATGGATATTGTAAAAAAAACAAAATCGTTAAAGCAAAAGTTGTATAATTTAGTAGTTACAATAAATGAAAATCACAATAAAGAAGTAAAAAATAAACAAAATAATCGTGTTACAATCATGAGAATACAACAAAAGGATTACAAATTTTGAAAAATTTCCTTATATACATTCAAGGGTAGATGAACAATAAAAAGCACATAACTCTATCCCGAAATCATGTAAAAAATAAACCTAAATTAACATGTAATACAATAAGCAATGCGTAAAAAAATACAAAAATTACACGATAACATGAAAAAAGAATAAACGATAACCAACCTCTTTATTCTAAAATATGCATTCAAGAGTAGACTTTTTTTTTTTTTAATTTTCACGTGTATTTGTCTTATATGTGCGTACCACACGAATCCTCAAGGCTTAATTTTTCCTAGTTATATTCATATCACTCACTTGACAGAATAGTGGTGCTATGTTACACCAGAAGACCAAACTGGATAAAAAAACACAGTTAAAATTTACTAAATAAAAGTAAAGAAGAAGAGAAAATTTAAGAAGAAGAATTGAGAAAGGAGAAGAGAGGAAATGAAAGTGTTGAACGGGAATGAAGAAGAAGAAAAGAGAGAGATATTTGTTTTTTTTTATTATTTTTTCTTCCTTCAAATTCTCTTATTTCTCTCAATTTATCAAATCACATGTCACCATTAAGTTTCCCTTTTTTTTCCCACGCTTTGCCACACAATCCGAATCTTATTTAACATAATTTTCAAAACACAAATTTAATTTGTATTTAATTTTTCCAAGTCCAATATATAGCACATCTTCGGAGTAGACCAATGGGAAAAAGGAGAATTAAATAAATGACATTAATCAATTAAATTGAAAAATAAAATTATGATATTTAAAATTATAAAAAATAAATTTAAATTAATTAAATTGTATGTAAAATAAAGATAATTTAAATAATCAATTAATTATAGAAATAATAATAATCAAATTTTCAAAATTGATTATCCATACATGACTTTATATATTTCTCCTAATAATTAATTACAACATTTAAGATAGATCAAATTTTTAAAGAAGTAAAAAAAAATTAAGAAATAAAATTATAACATTTAAGTTATATTTAAAATTATAAGAAAATAAATTTAAATTAATTAAACTATATATAAAATAAAGATAATTTAAATAATTAATTAATTATAAATGGTAATAATCAAATTTTTAAAATTGATTATCCATGACTTTACATGTTTCTCCTGACAATCAATTACCACATTTAAGATAGGTCAAATTTTAAGAAAGTAATAAAAAATAAAGTTAAAAAGTAAAATTATAATATTTAAATTATATATAAAATTATAATATTTAAAAATATAAAAAATAAATTTAAATTAATTAAACTATATATAAAATAAGAATAATTTAAATAATCAATTAATTATATAAATGATAATAATTACCACATTTAAAATAGATTAAATTTTTAAGAAAAAAAAAATAAAGTTAAAAAATAAAATTATAATATTTAAGTTATATATAAAATTATAACATTTAAAATTATAAGAAAATAAATTTAAATTAATTAAACTACATAAAATAAAGATAATTTAAATAATTAATTAATTATATAAATGATAATAATAAAATTTTCAAAATTAATTATACATATATGACTTTATATATTTCTCCTAACAATTAATTATCACATTTAAGACATGTCACATTTTTAAGAAAATAAAAAATAAAAATAAAGTTAAAAAATAAAATTATAACATTTAAGCTATATATAAAATTATAACATTTAAAAATATATAAAAATAAATTTAAAATAATTAAACTATATATAAAATAAGAATAATTTAAATAATCAATTAATTATATAAATGATAATAATCAATTTTCAAAACTGATTATCCATATATGACTTTACATATTTCTCTTGACAATCAATTACTACATTTAAGACAGATCAAATTTTTAAGAAAGTAACAAAAAAAATAAAGTTAAAAAATAATATTATAATATTTAAGTTATATATAAAATTATAACATTTAAAATTATAAGAAAATAAATTTAAATTAATTAATTATATAAATGATAATAATCAAATTTTCAAAATTAATTATACATACATGACTTTACATATTTCTCCTAGCAATTAATTACCACATTTAAGACATGTCACATTTTTAAGAAAATAATAAATAAAAATAAAGTTATAATATTTAAGTTATATATAAAATTATAACATTTAAAATTATAAAAAAATAAATTTAAAATAATTAAACTATATATAAAATAAAGATAATGTAAATAATCCATTAATTATATAAATAATAATAATCAAAATTTTAAAATTAATTATTCATATATGACTTTACGTATTCCCTCTAACAATCAATTATCACATTTAAAACATGTCACATTTTTAAGAAAATAATAAAAAAAATAAAGTTAAAAAATAAAATTATAACATTTAAAATTATAAAAAAATAAATTTAAATTAATTAAACTATATATAAAATAAAAATAAAATAAAAAATTTACTTGACAGTCGGTATTCGACAGTATTACCTGATATCTCAAAATTTCTCCCGATTTAAAAAAGTTTCATTTTTCTGTAATTTATTTCAATTAAAATTTTATGTTAATATTTAAAAATTAATAATATAAATTAGATCTTGTCTCTTCATATACCAGCATATTTACACATTCTCCAAATATTATTCAACCATAAAAAAATCATTTACGTATTCCAAGAACTACACGTTTTTCATAAATATAGACTTAATTAATAACCTATAAAAATTCTATTTCGGATAAGCAAAAAAATTAAAAAATATAATAAAATATCAAAATAGTAACTGGAAATGGGGGGAAAAAATTTTGGCGGTTGTTTAAGTTATATATAAAATTATAACATTTAAAATTATAAAAAAATAAATTTAAAATAATTAAACTATATATAAAATAAAGATAATTTAAATAATCAATTAATTATATAAATAATAATAATCAAGATTTTAAAATTGATTATTCATATATGACTTTACATATTCCCTCTAGGAATCAATTATCACATGTAAGACATGTCACATTTTTAAGAAAATAATAAAAAAAATAAAGTTAAAAAATAAAATTATAACATTTAAAATTATAAAAAAATAAATTTAAATTAATTAAACTATATATAAAATAAAAATAAAATAAAAAATTTACTTGGCAGTCGGTATTCGGCAGTATTACCTGATATCTCAAGATTTCTCCCGATTTAAAAAAGTCTCATTTTTCTATAATTTATTTCAATTAAAATTTTAAGTTAATATTTAAAAATTAATAATATAGATTAGATCTTGTCTCTTCATATATCAGTATACTTACACATTCTCCAAATATTATTCAACCATAAAAAAATCATTTACGTGTTCCAAGAATTACATGTTTTTCATAAATCTAGATTTAATTAATAACCTATAAAAATTCTATTTCGAGTAAGTAAAAAAAATTAAAAAATATAATAAAATATCAAAATAGTAACTGAAAATTGGCGGGAAAAATTTTGACGGCTGTTTTGTTATAATATATAATATAGATTCACTCATATCACATAACAAGTCTTCATTTTCCACCATCGTCGTTGATGACATGAGAAAGACCAGTAGGATAAAAAAATAATAGGGAAGTGGGACAGGAGAAAGAACGAAATGGCAAAAGAGGAAAGCAAATGAAAAAAAAATAATAGTAATTTCTTGTAATTTTAATTAATTAATTTCCACATATAATTGAATTTTTAATTAATTAATTAATTAATTCCCTTTTGTCGATATTTTTATATAGTTAATTTCTTAAACCTGCTGATACGGAAGGATTGGCATTGCAGGCTTTGTCTCAAAAAGGAAACCAATTAATTAAGATTGTATTTAGATGGGAAAATAAATAAATAAATGATATTGTTTTAATTTTTCTTATTTGAAATATTTACATTTTTTATTTCACAGGTGGTTGTTCATAAGTACATTGGAATTTAAGGACGTAGAACTCATAATAATTTATTCTAAATTTACCATTTTAAAGTAATTAATTATATAAATATTAGGTTCAACTGATTATATATCTGTTTTAATCATTAATAATCTAACCATACCCAAAGTGATAAATTTATTTATTAAAAATATTATTTTATAAATCTCAATAACTCAATGCCAAACAAGCCCTCACTGGATAATTATGAAAGTCGAGAAAAGTAATTTACCAAACGTGCATGGTTTTTTCCAATTTATATAAATTACTAATAACCATTTGGCTAATTAATTTTTTTTTTTCTAATAAAATGAAACCAAGGAATTTTTATGTCGTCCCTTAATTAGTTAATGTTAAAAAAAATAAATAAAATGAATAACTTCTTGACTTAATGACCAAGAAATTCAAATCTTCTTGTTGGCATAATTAATTTTCTCTGAATTGTAATTGTTTTATTTGATTTGTGCTTGGATTTATATATCATCATTTTGGGTATGTTTGATCTAAAGAATATATATCAAACAAGGTTGTTAATAAAATCATGACTTACGAATCTTAAATCACAAGTAATTAATTAATTAATTGCATAATTAAGGTTGATTGATTTAATCCCGTGTATATATCTCTTGAACCCTTAACCAGTTTAATTACCATTTTTCATTCAAAAAACAAAATAAATAAAAGAAGTTGGACACATCTTTGAGTCTCCATCGGCTTATATATATACCTGAGTTTGAAATGCATAAATTAAATGATAATTTTTGGTTCAATTAATGTTAAAGTTGCTATTTGATTCATTATGATAAGAACTAATTAAGAAGGTCACAAGTTCTAATTCTTGGGTGGGTGTGTGTGTGTGTGTTTTAAAGCAAAATATTTGATAGGCAGTTTTGAAAATAAAAGAATTTTGATAGATTTTTAAACGTTAAAATAGATTGATTATTTATATAACAAAATAGTATAATTCCATGCATGATAAATATAAACTATTATTACGTGGCACCACTAGTTAGAATGATAGTGTAGTGATAATTAGGTGCATTGGTGAGCATTGCGATCTTGAGTTTTGGTTTCCTTGGGATGCACCACAAGCTAGCTAGCTAGGTTTATTGGGTGCCCCTTACCATGTTTCCTTGGGTTTTAATTAGGAGTGAAGGGCTAATAATATTAATTAATTGTCACAAAAGTCAAATAGATTATTTTGATATTTGAGTAATTAAAACTTTTTAATTTTACTTTTGAATCCTATAAATTTAAAATAAAATTGTGAATTATATCATGAATATAATTATATTTTTACTTTTATTTTTTATTCTTACTACTTTAATTAGTTTGTTGTTCTTTCAATCAAGGGACAAAATGTGTGCTACATACATGTGCAGGAGTTGTCATAGAGTTGTGCAAAGTGATTGGACAAAATATGCTTTTGATGGAAAATAGATGTACTGTACGTACTAAAAAGTAATGATCCATATATAAACGAACATTCCTAATTGAACTGCATGCATGTAGAGATGCAAATAGGACGAGTGACCCATGGGCCGGGCTGCTCACAGGTCGGCCTGGCCTGGCCCGGCCTCATATTGTAGTAGACAGGTTGGGTCGGCCCGCAGCTCAGCCTGGTTCACCAAAAAATAAAAAAATATATTTAAAAAATTATGTTTTTAATTAGTAATTAGTAATTACAAACATAAACATATTTTAAAAAAAACGTATTTTAAACTAATTACTTATAAATATATTTTAAAAAATATTTATTACATTTGAGAAAAAATAAAAAATATATTTAAAAAATTAAAAATAAATGACTCATGCCCAGCCCAGACAACTAGACCCACGGGTCGGGTCGGGTCGTCTTGGCCCATTTATTAAAGGCCATAGGACCGTGTCAGGTCTCAATTTTCATTGCCCGACTCCCTCGCGAGCTGAATTCGGCTCGATCCACCAAATGAGTGTGCCGAGTGAGATGTCCCGGTCCGTCGATTTACCATCTCTGCCCATCAATTATATATATATATTCACCATGTGTTGATTCAATAGCTGAAGCTCCTTGGTTTGGTTTTCCTTTTCAGGAGCTTCCTTTGGCTCTGCAGGTTACATCATTTGTACGTGCTGGCAAGCAAGCATACATATAGCAACCCAAGATAATAGTAATAATGCAAAAATATTGCCCCCCCAGGTGGAGTGGCAAACCCCGCCGTAGGCTAAAAGTTTGTTTTAGGACTCTTAGTGTGGATTCAATGGATAATGCAATCTTACAGGTAAGTTTTATTTTTGCATTTCCAACCCCCCCCCCCCCCCAAAATACTCTCCCGCCCACTAAATTTTCCCTCCTCCCTCCCCCCTCTCTCTCTCTCACTTTCTTTTTCTTTTCTTTCTCACTCTCTCTCTCCCTTCGGCCAAGGCTGTCGTTGCCCCCCACCGCCGCTCCCGCTCTGGCCGTCAGCCGCCCCCTAGTCGCCCGACTCCTACCGTCGCTAGCCCCGCCGCACTCACCTGCCACCACCGCCGCACCCACCTTGTGTTATCGCTTTCTCTATTTGTGACATATTTGCAGCAGCTGCTTTACAATTCAATGGTTTGAAACCCATCTCTTTGTCTTCATCCTTAATCATTGTAGTCTTGAAATTTAAGCTACAAATTGAAGTCACTTTTGGAACGGGAACACTTTAAAAACAGATTGATTTCTTATTATTTTACTAAAAAATTGAAAATGATGTCACCAATCCTAAGTTAGAAGTCCACTACCCACCCGATAAATTCAAAGAAAAGTGAGAAATTTCAAGCATTTCAATCCTTCTGAAAATCCAGCAATCAATACAAGCACAGAAACTAAAAGAGAAACTCTCTCCTCCTCACCCAAATCACCATTAAAGAAACTCAGAAAGTATAGAATACTTATGTATTATATTGTCAAACACAAATGAAATCTTTACATCTCCAAAAAAATCTCTAGAAAATCAAACCAAACCAGACCAAAGAACAAAAGAACTCATTAACGAGAAAGAAAAATTTCTAACGAAACCGAGGATCAAAAAGAACTCATTAGCTCTTCCTCGCCATCAGGCCGCCGATTCTCTTTTCAGCCAAGTTCGCCGACTTACTACCCCGATTTCGCATACAACTTCGCATTCTTCAAAGTCGCCGAAGGCGTTAGAGATTTTTCCCTCATCAGCGGCAGCGTGTTCGCCAGCTTCCTATTCTACTTGCGCAGAGCCATGGAGAAGTCAGGCATCGACTGGGGCAGAATGGAAGACCCTTTCCGTCGGCTGGGTGGCGCCGGAAAGCTGCCCTGGAACTTGACTTGTTTCTTGGGCGGGGATAGAATGGTGAAAATAAAAGTGAGAGAACCTTGACATTATTGATGAAAATAGAAGCTTTGGTTTATTTCCTTTGTTGCAGAGAGGCTTGAAGACTGGTGGGTTCTTGGACTAGTCGTACTAAAGCGAGAGAGGAGAGAGAGGGGGGGGATTCAGTGGGCGGGAGAGTTTGGGCAGGGGGGTGTAAATGCAAAAAAAATAAACTTCCTGTAAGCCATTCTGGACGTGCAGCATTATTAGGATTCAATTTAGAGTAATGCTATTCGGCCCACCTCTCACCTCTCAGTGCGACCCTCAAAGCCACTCTCAGTTAAATTACAAATTTATCCATTGAGCAAATTACTAACATACTCTCAATTCACCATCCCCCCTCTCTTACTCTCTTTGCTCTCTCTCTCTCGCTATCTCCTGCGCGACCCTTCATCTCATTCCCCTCTCTCTCTCTCTCTCTCTCTCTCATTTCCTCTCGTTCCTCTCTTTCCCACCCGTACGTCTCGTTCCTTTCCTCCATTGCAGTTTCTTCGTCTCCTCCATTACAACAGCTCCAGCCGTCTCTCTCTCTCTCTCTCCCCCGTCCGTCACACGTCTCCATTGGCCCTGATGGAGAAGGAGGTAAGTCTTTTAAAGTGATATATACGTATATACTCGCTATTTGGGTTTGGTCAAAAGTTTAAACTTAGATCTAAGGAGATTCAGCCGTTGGATCTTGCTGGTTTTGGGGTATGTTGGTCGATGGGGATAGGGGTGTTGGGTGGTTGCCTCTGATCGCCGGAAACCACCGGCCACGGTGGCCGGTGGCGACTGGCAGTGCATATATACGCTCTATGGGTTTGGCCGAAACTTTAAGTATAGATCTACTTTTCAACGATCATCGTTAGTTGAGAAATCAAGACAAAAGCCTCAAGAACGGATGAGAGTATTAAGTGATGTATGTGTCTTCTGTGGACACTTGATTCAAGTCATTTTCTGCAAGTGCTAAATTGTTTTGTTTTGCAGGCTCTAAAAATTAACAAGTACAATTTTGAGCCTATGCTGCGGTCCTGTGGTATTTCAATTGGAAGTAACTTCACACAGGCTGAAAGGCGCTTTCTTCCAGCTCCAAG
Organism: Diospyros lotus; assembly: GCF_014633365.1. NCBI lineage: Eukaryota > Viridiplantae > Streptophyta > Magnoliopsida > Ericales > Ebenaceae > Diospyros > Diospyros lotus. The sequence goes on along the minus strand of NC_068338.1, from coordinate 39,096,072 downwards.
GGTATCCGATGTTTTTTGCGTTAATCATGATCTTTGTTTTTAATCTGTTTTCTCCCGTATAATTACAATTAGCTACTTTACTGATGTTTAGGCTAACTGTAGTTTTGACTGTTCCAGTTGAAAATAGGAAGTGGAGAAGACTTATTTCCATGCAATGGCAGGTGGAATTTTAATAATAAAGGGATCTTTATATCTCCTATCTGCAAGGCTTCCCTTTCATTTTCTAAAATATCTCATTCTTAGGCGCTATGGTTCACGAAACCTTCTTTGTTTTATGGTGTAGAAACTAGTGGACCCAAACAAAATAGAGCGGTGGGTTGTTGATGTGAAAGTAGTAAGGCTAGTATGGATATGCAAATAGTCAACATACAACTGATGGATAAAAGACGTCCTAAGAGATGATATGCCAACAGTTTTGTATATTATTTGCCATTTCTTTGCTTATTATAGGATTTGTTTGAGCTAAGATGATGAGCAACTTACAGAATGATGTGAAAATATAAGCAGTCTTAAGTTATTACAACCTTGGCCGGTATTATTATCTTTAGGAGGTAGGGATAAGGAATTATTATTGTTAGAGGCAAGGTAATGCTGACAACCTAAAACCTTGACCAAGAACTTTATGGTTTGGTTTGGAGGCTTTGGGCAAAAGTTTGCCATGACATTTCACCTGAACAGTTCATTCATTGCCTTGAGGCCAGCTTGCCTTGGAGAGGGAGATATCTTGTCTTGTCACTTATCAAAAGTGAATTATAAGAAATGGCATATTTGAGTATACTTAATGCTTATCCCCATAAGAGATTGTTTTCTGAGGTAAACTATTGGTGTAGGTTTTATACGCTCCAAATTTCAGTAAGATAGCCTTGTGAGAAGTTGCTCTGTTCAACACTCATATATCTATCACACTCAAGTTGCTATTCTGACATGTTTAATTGATCTGTTGGTTTATTGGAAGCCAAATTTGCCTTCTAAACTACATTTGACCCTTTGAATCCTTCTAGTCGGAGGGAGTACCTCGAACCCTAGATGGCCAAGGAAAATTGTATAGAAATGACAAGTGATTTAAATTATGACTTTTAGTGAAAAAAGAAATGAGATCGGGAAGAATTTTCGGTACAGCAAAAGTACAGCTACCAATAAGCTCGTATTACCGAATTGCTATAAACGATGTCAAAAAAGTCAACGAAGAATGTCAAGGACTAGTATTCGATGCGTAGAACAACCCTTAAGTTGTTTCAAGTAGAATCGAATGGCTTTGAGATTAAATCAATCAATCGGGCCTAAGTGTAATTTTCTAAAAATACCCGAGGGAGGTCAAAACGGTAAATTTTCAGAAATTTCAAGGGAGAAATGAGAAGTTCTAATCTTGAGGGTCTTAGTGATGGTGCTAGAGAGATCAGGGGCTTGAGGGTAAGGGCCAAAATGCAAAAGAGAAATTTCAAAGGGCCAAAGTGCAATTTTCAAAAAATTGTACAAGCATGGCCGATTTGGCCATAGATTTGGCCGAAAAATCCGGCCATTTGGCAGCCTAGGACCGTCAGGGAGTGGCCTAGGGAGGTCTAGGAGGCGTGGGGAAGAAGCTTTGGCCGGAAATTGGCCACGTGGGGGTCGAATTTTGGCTATAAATAGCCAAGGGTTTCGGCCGAATTTGAATCATCAAATCGCTCAAGTTTGAGAGCAAATCGAGGGAAACCAATAAGGGGCTTTTGATCCTTGAGGGAAGAGGATCATTTCTAGAGAGTTTCAGAATTTTTGGAGCTGTGTAGAGGTGTTTTTGCATTCGGCCACATGTATATATATATATATATCGAGTGAAGGTGAAATCGGGTTGTAGAGTGATCGATTGAGCGATCTAATAAGGGGATTTTGGTCGCAAGGCGATGGGTAATTGATCTGAAAAGTTTCGTGTCAATCGGAGTTCAAATCGAAGGTCAATTTGGCTCGCCGGAAAACGCAAAGCTTCGTCGGAGCAAGACTGTAAATCGTCAAATCAGGCAACTTTCGGTAAGTTTTTCGGCCATGTGAGGGTTCCATTGTGATCGAATTGAAGAGGGCTTCAAGATGGTGTCTTCAGATCAGCCATCGGAGAAGGTCGCCGGTCGCCGTCGCCTGAGAAGATGACCGGAGGTATTTTCTGTATTTTTTTAAATACTGAAAATATAAAAAATTTGATAAAAAAATAGAATTAAAGGAATTAAAATTCTTGAAAAATATCCAGAAATTCTAGAAAGATGAATAGTTTATTTTGATGAATTTTTATCTTGGAAATTTCTTGAGAAAATTATTATTTTTGATTTTTGAAAGGAAATGTAAATAGAAAATAAATAGGAGGAATTTTTATAAAATTCTGAAAAAATTCCATAAGTATAAGGAATTTATTTTATGAGTTTTTGTGATTTTTCCTGAAGTATATTCGAATTAAATTGATGAGAAATAAATTTTCTCAAGAAAAAGTAATTATGGAAATTTGAGAAAATAGGAGAAAAATATGAAAATTTTCCATAAAATCCAAGAGGATTATAAATATTGTTTTATGAATTATTATGTAAAAATATTTGATAAAATAGTTGTGTAGATATTTATTTTGGATTACTAGAGAAGAAAATGGGAGAAAAATAGGAAAATTGTGAGAAAATTAAGGAAAATTATAATTGTTGGATAAATGTGATGATTAGGGTGCCTTGAGGGTTGAGACGAAGTGACTCATGCGAAGTTCAAAGAAGGCACGCAAATCGAGACAGGCACACAAATCGAGGTGTACCGCGCTTGTCGAGAAGAATTTGAATTTAGCCCAAGGTGAGTGTTCGCCCCCAACCTTGTTTTGACTTGTGAGTGGTTCTACCTGAAAAGACTTTAAGTGACATGTGAATGGTTTACTGTGAATGTTCATCCCTATGGCTTAATTTATTATGGTTGTCCAAACAATTATTTACTCATGCATTGAATTTCATACGGTAAATTGCATACATTGAGATGTTGATTTTATGCATGTTATGATTTTCGGCATTGGCTTGTTTTGTGTCGTCCATGTGGGACGTGGGTTGGTAACCTGTGACGTAGCCCAAAGTGACAGCACTCGGGATGCGTACCTAGGATTAATGCTAGGTGACCTACTTGGGACGGGGCTGAAACGGACTTCACCCTACGGGACCCAAGTGGCGGGGCTGAGAGTGGACACCACCCCGGTTGTTGGCTCAAGTGGCGGGGCTGCGAGTGGACACCAGCCCAGGTTCCTTTGAGCGATAGCATGAATGCCGAGGTGACGTCGATTCCGAGGATAGTGCTGATGTGACACTCTTGGGGCCAGGGTTGCGTTGGGTTTTGGAATGTTTTTGAGTTGGAGCGTAAAGCCTAACAATGACAATGGGGTGATTCCTGAGTTCATATGTCGAGGTTGTCCCTCTTAAGCAGGATTGTTTTGCCAATGGGCCGAAGTGGTCGTGTCGCCTTTAGAGAAATTGCATTTTCCCCGATTAAGGTTAAGTGCTATGTGGGATTCTCTTAGGCTGGTGCATGTCGGGATTTATCGATTTTGTATATGATTTTTCATATCTGCATGAAAACGTTTTTGAACTCTCACTTAGATGATTCAGCATCTAATTTGGACTATGTCCTTAGAATATTCAAACGTTCCAGGTGAAAGTAGTGGTGCCAAGAGAAAGAATGTCATCGAGATGTAGCTGCTATGTTTTCGTAGGTTTTGTCTATGACTACGATGTTCAGAGGTTGTGTAATATTTTGATATTTTCATGTGAAACATCGATTTGGATATTGTAAAGGAATTGTCGGTTATATATATTTGAGGTTTCGATCTTGCTTCCGTTGATGTGATTGATATTACCTGTCTTAGTCTATTAATTCTTAAATTTTGATATGCTAAGAAGGTACGATCGGGATTGTCGGGAAATGACTATGATGAAGGTATGTATGTCGAGAGGCTTGTGTTGTGATGTGAAAAAAAAAAAAATTCCCGAAATCTCGAGGTAATGCACGTTGTGGGAAAACGGGGCGTTACAATATGTGTTTTCTATTAGGGCACAACAAGACTTTCCCATTGCCATGTTCTATATGATGAGGTTGGTTTTTCAACAGATGATCTCCAGGAATTAGTTCATTTGCTGTCCCGTGTGTAAGTGCACATTGTACAGGCATAAATGAGTAGCCTCCTTTCAGTTGGTTGTGTGGGCAGAGTTTTAAACACTGTAGATACTTCTAAATATTGTTTTTATTTTGTTTTAGGTATCAAAGAAGCACCACTGCAATTTCTGTAGGTGAGCCGGTCTTCCAATTCAAATCCATTTTACCTTCTAACTTAGAGATGCCACTGGTTTTTTAGTAAAAAAATTTATTGTAAAGGGAGTGTAGTATGAGACTAAAGTCTTATTATGATCCAATAGTTTAGAAAAAAAAAATGCTCCTATGTTTTGGTGCACAATTTCATGCAATTTGTTATATGAAACCCTGAAACTTCTTTAACACACTCTTCTTTTCTTTCGCTTCTGTTTGCAGTTGCTCCATTATGCGATGCCCACTTGGCAGCAACCCAGGTGGGACAATTTATGAAGTTTGACAAAGGGTTTGAGACATTGTCGAGCATTGGCGGCACATCTACTGGGCCTGTCCCAATTTTGCAGTTGCCCTGATTACAAGAGAATGTGTTGAGTTCCATGTTCTTTTGTTAGATGGCCCTATGGTTGTGTATATTGGCTTGGTCTTTTGGTTATGTGAAGAGCACTGAATTAGAAAATTCGGATCCTCCTATGGTAGTTGAATGTAATTTAACTTATTTGTGGCCTTTTTGGCGTCTTGTTCTGTTTGGTCGACAGTGGTTAGGTTGCTTGGTCATATACCTTCGATATTTGCCATAATTTTATGATCAGAGATTGCTATTGATACTTCTTGTGCCCCAATTGGTGTCTATTTTGGGCGATAGTTGTGGAGGCTCTAAATTGTTCATCTCTTAATTTGTTCATATCGAATGAGGTTATGATAGATTTTGTAGTGCAGCATCATTACATACCACCTCTTGGAAGATTGAGTTGAAATCAAATATTACATTTAACAAATGCCTTTAAGTTTATTTGGAATTAGATTGGGGAATGACATCATCAATGTTGTCAATCTTGAGGTTCTGATTTGTAGAAAAAAATGCGCCCCCCTCTTGCGTTGGGAAAATTTGACGCCAACAAGAGAATAGACCTGACCATAATAATGCAAATATATAATGTAATTTAACTTCTTGTTGTTTAGTAATAAAATAAGTAGTTTCCAACAACTGACTAAAAAGTTTTACCAAAAATAATCTAAGAAATAATTTCTTATTGCTCCCATTGTCTGAATTCAATCTTCAACATCTTATTGCTCAAAACATGATAAAAGTTTTAGACTTTTACAAGGTAATGAAATTTTGCCATATGTTTACACCGCACAGAATAAGATAAAGATGGCAGAGCCTAAAGCCAAAATTCTTCAGCCATCACCCATTAACAATCAACAATGCTCAAACCTTGCATGCATACACCATTCCTGTCTTTGCTATAAATACAATATAATATAGAATGGTGGAATGTCCTGCCACAAATAAACAAAAGAAAGGTTAATAACATTTACTACTGTTTTGTAAATTCGAACAAGACTTATGGGTTGTCAAAGGAAAGATCCGGCAAGGGGGGCATATTACAAGATGAAGAAAGTAACACAATTTGGCATTTTTGGCACTACAATTTCATGAGTTAAAATGAATTCTTTTCAGCCTAAAAATTCACTTCATAATTGGAAGAACCCATTTTAAATTTGCATCAATAGTCACACAGAAAGACTACTAATTTAAAAGCCTAGAAACCCAATTCATAATTTCCTCTAAGTAACGAGCTTTGCAGATAACTCTCCAACAAACAAAGCATGGAAACACTAATTAAGAAGTTTTCAGAGCAAGCCAACTATAAATTAAGCAATTTTAAGACATTTAAAGAGATGACACACCAGGACTGGAAATCTTCCAGTTGGCAATCGGCCCCCACGGGGACGAGCATGTCTCGGTGGCCGACGACGGGGAGTCTGCAGACTTCTGGTGGTCATCAAGAAACCTCTGGCTCATTGAATAGCAAAGCTCAAGAGCCAGCAAGGTGTTACAGAGCTCAGGGATTTCTTCATAGCTAAATCCAAACCCTAAATCCAGACATCCTTTCAACTCATCCAGATCCTCACCAGTCAAGCTCTTCCCCCTCTCCAGATCAAGCTCATTAGCCGCCTCTACATAGCCTTGAAGAAACACATGTTTCTTCTCCTTATTCTTCTTGCTCATCACCCATGTCTCCTCGTCGTCGTCTTCGTCGATCCTCCACAGCCCAACTATTAGGTTGCTCTTCGTCGTCTCCTTTTCTTCCTTTTCCATTGTTTCCTCTACAAGTTCAAAAATTTCATCCTCTGGCTCTCTCCTTTCCCGGCCAAAGCTCTCCAAACAACTGGATCTTGTTTCATACGAGAGGCCCTCCATCGCTTTATCTTCTTCTTCAGTTGCTTTTTCTCTCCAAAAGAGTGCTTCTTGTTGAAAAAAAAAAAACGAGAGAAACAGAATTTCTTCACGGCCGGAAAGGGAAGGGAGAAGTAGTGGGTTTGTAGCACGGGAGAGAGAGAGAGAGAGAGAGAGAGAGGCAGTGGGTTTACAACCGGAAGGGGAAGAAGGCACGGTCGGAAGAGGAAGGGAGAGGCAGTGGGTTTGCAGCGCGAGAGAGAAAGTGATGGGCAGTGGGTTTGCAGTCGGAAGGGGAAGAAGCCACGGTCAGAAGGGGAAGGAAAAGGGAAGAAGGGAGAGGCAGTGGGTTTGCAGCGCGCGAGAGAGAGAGAAGGGCAGTGGGTTTGCAGCGCGGGAGAGAGAGACACAGGGGTTAGAGAGAGAAAGGGATTTCAAAAATTTGAATTTCGTAGGAGGAAAGCCTGCTGTTTTGTTCGTGATATATCGCGATATTTTGGTAGCGATATATCGCGATATATCGTAGAATGGCACTGAGGGTGGCATTGAGGCTGACCGAATAGCATTACTCTTCAATTTATGGGGGAAGTAAAATATTAGTTTTAAATTTGACATAAAAAATTATTTGTGTTCATCTTGTTGCAGTGCAGTGGCGGCTATGGAATAAGGAAGAAAAACGAGGAAAGCTTGCAAGGAAACCATCACATGCAATCCAGTCATTCGCCCTCAATGGAGACTTCAGAGCTGGGATTCTTCACCTTGAACGATCTGTTTCCTTGGAAAACAATGCTCATTCATTTTCCCAGAAAATTGGACCCTTCATCCTCACTTTTTGAGCAGGGAAGAAGCCAGCTCCATTCCTTTCTCACTAAAACAGCTTCCAGACATCCTCAACCTATTCTCAATACCTCAAGGATCTCTCCAAGCCAAATCCATGGAAGGAACCCTAGTTCAATGCGAGCAAGAACCCATAAGGGGGAGAGAAAAGCTTGTGTTACTTCATTAGAATCCATGCTTGATTTCGTAAGCTCTGTCTTCGGATTAGAAGGAAATACCCATTTCAAAGCTCTAACCACCCAGCTCCCAAATTCATCAATTTCATGTCTTTTCCAAAACTACACCATATTGGAAATTTCTTCATCCGAGAAAATGGTGGTTTGTCACATATTAGCTTATCCTTATGCAGTGTTGTATTGCCACAGCCAAGAGAGTGGGAATAAAGCATTCAAGGTTGTACTTGTTGGGGATGATGATGGTAGCAGGGTGGGAGCAGTTGCTGTTTGCCACGGGGACACGTCGGAATGGAGCGCCGACCACATGGCATTCCGGCTGGCCGGAATGAGGCCAGGAATGCCGATTTGTCATTGCTTCTCAGCCAACAATGTTATAGGGTTTCTGCGACTACCACTAAAAATTAATATAATGTCTATATATGCTTGCTTGCTATTAAAAGGTTATGTAATATTAAAGCTCAAAAGGAATCTCTGGAGAGTGCTGGATTTTTCTCTGTTTTTGGTTCCTTTCCTGGGTTGATAATAAAATATATTTTATTTATCAATTAATATGATTATTTTAAAACTAAAAACAATGTAATTTATCTAAAAATAAGATATATTTATTAATGATTAATCATTACACTAAATACAATCCTTACCATTAATTATCCTTATTTCAAAAGAAATTTTATATTTTTAACAACCCGAGGCATACATTACAACGGAATATTTTTAACATGTCAAATTAAACTCGTCTGTTATAATAGAAAAATACACCCAAAAAACTGACAATAGTATATAATTTCAAGGTTTTAAAAGGCTATATAGATGTTAGTGTTGAAAAATTTTACAAGTTATTCTAAATTTGAAAATGTGATTTTTTTTAATTTATCCTATAAACAAAAATACCACTATTTTGGATGACAATTGTTGTATTTAAGAAAGTGAGCTGATGCCCAAAAATAAGCCCGAACTCGAAGAAAAATGCCCAAAAACTTATCAGAAGAAAAAATTCATATAAACAAGTCACAGGTGCATTAGATCATTGGAGGTGCATGAGATCATTGGATGACCGAGTGATCAAGAGGCTAAGACCGATTGACCAAGAGACATCAATTGAGAGATTAAACAATAGAAATTGAGAGATATCGGTCGAGTGACCTCACTTAAGAGATTTTCTCAAGGTCTTCGAGAGACCCTCTCGAAAATTCGTGCATCACTTGGCCACTATTGTTCAACAGATTATCGTGGGCCATTTAGACTCGAAAAGCCTTTCTCCCAATTGCATAAGAAACCTTTCCGGTAGACTACAAGCCCCGACAGACTTAACCTCTGAACACTACTCACATGAGATTGCGAATGATGAAATCAATCATACCTTCAAAATGCTCGCCTACAAATCTAAGAGAGAGCTCAAGATGCTCACTAGAGATTGGGGAACTTTCTCTATCTGTCAGTCTTTTCCATTTCTATAAATAGGAGATTTTTCTTTTAGTAAAGGTACTCTCACAATTCTACACATATTGTACATACCTCTATTTTCTTTGTATTCTACACTCTCATTGGTAGGTTGATTTAAACATCGGAGGGCCCATGTGAAATGTAATACTTGAAAATTTTTATGGGGCTTAAATATTATAATTTTTATTGAAGCAAAAGTATAATATTTCAAAGTTATGGGATTAAAGTATAATTTTTGAAAACTAAAGGACTTGGGGGCAAGGGGTCAAAGTGAAAGAGGGAAAAATTGAGGGGCAAAAATGCAAAATGTAGTGTGAACACTGCAAACAAGCTGACAGTCACATTGTGGCTGCCGGCAACACGTCTTATCGACGTCCCGGGGAAGGGCTAGGCCATCAAGGCCTAGGGGAAGATGACCGAGGCAAGGAAACAACTGGATTGGCCAAAAAATCGGCCGAAAATGACTATAAATAGGTGGGTTATGGCCAAGGGGTTTCACCAAATTTCAACCAAGAAATTCAAGCATTCGGGGAAAAATTAAGGAAAATGAATAGAGGGGTTTTATTCTCTAAGTAAAGGAGAGAATTTTTGGAGAGTTTGAGGGATTTTAATATTGGTTTGAGGGTGTTTCAAGCATCGTCGAAAAATCAAAAGAACTGTTGGAAACGCGCTGTAATCGGCTGATTTGAAGGTGCTTTGGCCGGATTTTCGAGCCACCAGTAAGCCCATGATGTTCGGATGGAAGAATAGAGCAAGAAAGAAGAAGAAAAATCAAGAAATCAAAGTAAAATCAATGGTTGACGACAAGAGGACAATAAGAGAAGATGACTGGAGAAGGCGCGTGGGTATGGGTGTGTGAGGTAAGGAAAAATGGAAAAAAAAATGAAAAAATTATGGGAAAATTTTGAAAATTAGGGAATTTAATTTAATTTTTAAAAAAAATTAGTTAGAAAAAATATCAGGGCACAAGTCTCGAGACAAGACACAAAATTCGAGAAAGCTTAAGTAGATAGATCAAAGTGAGTGATTTCTTTTCTGAAAATTATACGTGAAATGATTTGCCTAAATTGAGCGTGAATTTCACGAGGGTTTGCCAAAATATATGTGATTTATAAACATCTTGTTATATATATGCATGTTATGTTGCCTCGGTAATTGTGATATTGCATTGAATGTGAAATTATTAATATATCGATAATTGTGTCATCCATGTTAATCATGGTGGGATGAGATATTGATCTAGTAGCAAGGCCTGCATTTTTTTTAAGTGAGTTTTGTCTAAATTATTGTAGAAGTATCTCGTGTCGTGTGTGATTGCCTGGATGACTGTCAAGGGTTCCGTGCCGAGACTAGAATGTAAACGAAAGCTATTCTAAGGTGTCGGTTGATTCATGTCCATGTATCATTCATTCATGAAAATTATTTTAAATTTTCACTTAGAAGATTCATCTTTTAATTGGGACTTCGTCACTAAAATATTCAAGTTTTCAGGTGAGACGAGCAATAGGAAAGGATAGGAGATTACTAAGATGTGATTGTATTGATAGTTATATAATAGTCTTACACTTATACAATGAAAAGTTGTGAGAATCTTCGTAATAGGTGGCATGTTATATATAGTTATTATATGTTGATATGTCTGTTAGATATATTGTAATTTTTATAGTTATTGAGAACAATATTATTTGGTTTGAATTCATTTGTGATTATAATATCCCATTAAGTTTCAATTTTGCTTCCGCAAGTATTTAATTTATTATTTCTTAGCTTATCATTTGGAATGCTAAATATATATGTCTTAAGGATTTTTAAATGTTGTATTTTGAAAATTTAGAGATGGTATTAGGAGTAAAATATATATATATATATATAAATCCCAAAATAGTGACACGCCTTGAGAAGATAAGTTGGTAAACGAGGAGTCACCCATGCCCTTAGCTAACCGATTTCTTTCTTGCAAGTCATCTGTAGATTGGTCACTCGCAAGTTCAGTGAGACGCATAAAAAAAATATTATTATACTTAGACAACAACAACCATTAATAAGTTATATTTATAATAAGTCTCAGGGCATAGACCAAATGACTGGACCATAATAAGTTGAAATTCGAACTAATAAATCGTGAGTTCGACTCTTTACCCTACACAATGAGACAAAATCTACACATGTAATTTAGCTCATCTGTTGAAATCGAGAGCACAAGCGATGGAGGACCACGCAAGAGTGATATTTATCTCAAGGTATATTTATATAATAAGATACATTTATAATATAGTTTGACCAATAATGCTCTAGACATATGAAATTTTTTTTTGTAAAAATACGATAAACTAAATTGTATTTGCTTTTATCTAATAATTAATAATTAGAATTAGATAAACTAACTAATTTTCTTTTGTTAAAACTAGTTAAAAAATTATTGACCAGGTTGTGGGTGTCAATGCGGACATTGGGAAGGAAGAGGAGGGGGGTGAGCAGTCCCTGGGATGGCGGGCATAATAATAATAATAATAATTAAATTAAAATGCCTGATTGGGGACACCTTGAAAATGAAAATTCAAGAAATTAATTATTGCAGCACCACAATGAAGTGGTTTTAACTTTTAATTAATATTAATTTGGAGAGACGGAGTAGGAAGTGATGATGAGGTTTGTAATTTCTTAGGCAGGACTCCCGATTTGATCGCAGTGCTGTTATAATCAAGTAACCTTCAAAATTTCAAAATTTTAGTTAAGATAAATCATTATTTAATTTAATTTATGGAATCAATCAAAATATATATATATATAAGAATTATAATAAAAAAAAATACACTACTACTATCTTACTCATATATATATTTATTAACCCACCCAGTTCGTTCCAGTTGTCTTTTAATTAATCAAGCTTAATTAATTAGTCCTTTAATTTTCTAATTAAGGTTGATGATCCGATTTGAGAATATTAATGTAATATGTTGCTTGCATGATGATTTAATGAATGAATGGGATGGAGAAATATTTGGTAACGGGGGGGTTGGTGGGTGGGTGGGTATGCATATAAGTGCACGAAATTTGCGAATTCAAAGGGCATTTCATGGTTTCTGTCGTATCAAAGACCAGTCGCCTCAAAACCCTAAAAGTAGCTAGAGAGTAAAGAGAAGGAATTTGAATGGACACTTTTGAATTCGAAAGAACTCTAATTTCAACTAACCCAATCCCTTTCTCCTATTCATCCCCTATCTCCTCGCTTCGCATCATCCTCTCATCATCTATAAATATATATACGTTGTAATCTTTTTCCTCCAATTTTCTTTCATTTTCTTCCTCTTTCTCATCCTCCCCTGGCCCTATTTTCTCTCCCCTGCAACTGCATGCACAAGAAAGACACCATGGCCGGCCACAGAGAATTAGACCAAATGAGGCTGCACAGCCAGGACGTCCGACAACTCTGCCAAGTCGGCGAAGACGACGACGACACGGATTTTCTTGCTCTGAGCCTCTCTTCCCACCATCCCTCCCGGCCGCCGCCTGAAATCCCTCAACCCGTCCCTCCGCGGACCGGCCGTGGCCGCCGCAGCAGCGCCCAACTGCCGGTGAACGAGACCGTGCCGGCTCCGTATCCGTGGGCCACCAACCGACGCGCCGCCGTCCAGAGCCTCAACCAGTTGATCGAAAGACAAATCTTCGCCATCTCCGGCAGAGTCCAGTGCAAGCGCTGCGAGCGGCTCTACGAGATCGAGTACGATGTCCGGGAGAAGTTTATTGAAGTTGGAACATTCGTCGTCAAGAACAAGGACGCCATGCACGATCGTGCTCCCGACGTTTGGATGAATCCAATCCTTCCGAAATGCCGATTCTGCGAGCAAGAAAACTGCGTCAAGCCCGTGCTTTCGGAGAAAAAGAAAACGATCAACTGGCTTTTCTTGTTTCTTGGCCAGATGCTTGGTTGCTGCACGCTTGAGCAGTTGAAGTACTTCTGCAAGCACACCGGAAATCATCGGACCGGCGCGAAAGATCGGGTTCTTTACCTTACTTACCTCAATCTCTGCAAACAGCTCGATCCCACCGGACCGTTCGATCGCTGAGATCGATCAACTTCCATGCGCATGATCTCTACATTTGATCTAGTCTTTTTCTTCCTTAATCTCCTTTTGTTTCAATGGTTTGTGTTGCTTTAGATTTGTAGTTTCGGGTTCTTAGGGTTGGTTTGGAACTTGATTCGATGATATTGGTTTCTCTCTATGATCTGGTTCTGTGGCTGATGAACTTGTTTTCATGTCATCTTGAATCCTTATGCATTGAACAAGACAACAATTTTCTGGGTCTCGATCATTTATTGTGGATGCTACTTTATTAAACCTTTGTTATATATTAAACTGGCCATTAATGTTTGTTCTTGACTGGAACATGATTTATTTTGATTTCATTAATTATATATGTAGATGATTTCTTAAGTTCGTGTTTGTTTGTCAATCAATGTGGTCCTGTGTTCTTGCATGCATGGCTTTCTAGTTAGCTGTAAAAAGTGAAGTCGACGAACGATTCTGCCATGTTTGGAGCTTGAACTTTTTAACAAAAATTAAGAAAAACGAAAACTACTCTTGATCATATATTAATATTGGATTTATGTAATTTGCACAGTTTTCCTTTTGAAACTCGATCGATCTTTTGATGTCATCGATCTTAACATAATCAATGATGTTTACGCTTCTGCTTTCCAGTTGCCTTTCATTATCTGCTTTCAAACTCACTGATCGTATATATATATATATATATATGGTTTCGTAAATTTGATTATTTACTCTGTAAATTCAGGTTGATGTGTCAAACCATTTGATATTTGAATTTGATTTTTCAAATTTCAAATATCATTATTTAGAAACATTTATCCAAAAACTTTGAATTCAGCTCCAAATTAATTATGAATTTCTAATTAATTAACTAATGTGTATATCTTGACTCAATTTATTTTTTTTATTTTCTTTATTTTAACACGAAATTGTTACAGTGCACTTACTTTAATAGGAATAACCTTACATATATAGAGTTGTTTACTATGAAAGTAAATTATAGTGCATCGATGTAAAATTTATACAAAATGAATAACTAACTATATATATATATATATATATACTCTCATTGCTGAATGACACAAAATATAATAATTTTATTTTTAAAGAACATTCTCGTTGTTTATTTTTATGGATACATATTCCAATCAAAACAACTCAGCTATATATATATAAATTAATTAATATGTTCAATTGCTACTAGCTATATTGTCTCTTTATCCAGCTTAATTAAGATCACTAAGTATATGTTTTACGGTAATGCTAATTATTATTATTAGGACAATAATTAAGGGATAATAAGTGCATATTATTTTTAAATTATAACATATATTTATTACACATTATTTTTATTAGTCAAACAATCTAATTGATTTTTTAAATGCTAAAAACTGAGTATAATAAATGCACATAGTTACACCTATTATCTCTTAATCCATACCCTATTTTTTTATAATTATTACATTTATTTATTTAAGTTGAGGTATATTCTGCATAAAAAAAGACCCACCCCCACCGCAACGCAGTTGAATTGTTTGATTTGTTTTCCTTAATATCCGTATTAGGCAGCTTGCCTCGGATACTCCTTCCGAGACAGTAACTGATCGGGTAGTCTAAAGGGATACTGGGCCTATGTGCATCAACATTTTTAAGGAGGGCGTTTTCCAATCGAGTAACGCGCCGGTGGGGTGGGGTGGGGTGCAATCTCTTTTCCTTTTCACAAGGACCATAGGGCAGAGGCTTGTGCATGTATTTTTAATGTTCTTGTACAAAACCATGTAGTCAATTTATATTTTATATCCTTGAAAGTAAAATTACAATTATTAATCTCACTATCTTACCATTTTGTATTCTTTTACATAAAAAATACTTATAAAAATTAAGACGCTATTCTCTTTATTGTTTTTAAATTATTTTTAATTTTTAATTTTATAAACAGTGAAAACGTGTTTATTTTTATATTTTTAAAAATATTTTTTAAAATATAAAAAAAAACTCAAAATAATAAAATTCATTTTGATTATTTTTATCACAAATATAGAAAACGCTACAAATAAAAATAACGCATTTTCAATAATTTTAAAATAGATACTTAAAATATAAAATAAAAAATAAATTTAAAATTAAAAACTAAAAATTGAAATACGGAAACAAGAGCCCTAAACTTCTCATATTGATGGTCTCTGATAATACTAGTTGATATTGGATTGGTTTTTTTTTTCATTATGTGTCTTATAACATGGGATGCTCTTTTTTGACATTATAAATAAATTATTGTACCTGAAAAATTAAACTAGAGTTCGAGATTGCGTTTAATGTCTTATGTTAATCTGGATTTGTGTCCGTGTTTAGTCTATTATTTTTGGATTAAAAAATTAGATTTGGTGAAATTACATCAAGTGCTTTTATGTTTTAAAAAATATCATGCATTTTCTTATAATTAACTAATAAAATAAAATTTGTTGAGCCAAATTACTCCAATCAACTTATTGTGTATTTTGATGTTTAACAAAATATAATTTTAGTAAAACTATTTTTGATATATTTAAATCCCTTAATGTATTTTTAATATATCTTATAGTGGAAAATATATTTTAAGTATTATAGTATTTTGTGTATCAATAAATGTTATTTTTTTAAATCTAAAAAATTAACGCATTATAAGGAGACATATAAGAAAATATTTTCTTTTTGAAAAACTATCTCCTGATATTTTGATAGGTAATATTCATTGTTGTTAAAATAATTTTTAATAAATTTTTTAAGAAATAGAAAGTGTGTCTTTAGAGGTGGGAAAATCACTAAATCCCGAGTTAATTTATACTAAAACCAAAATTATATTTTCTTATTGTTATAAATTTTGATTTTTTAGATATTTTTATTAAATTCAAATGGGGGTACTTTCCTATTTACACTTATGTATTAAAGTAAATGTCTATAATTTCTTTAATTTATATTTTATCTTTCATTTACTTAAACTAAATAAATGTAAATATGTTATAATGTATATATGCTATTGATTTTATTATCAAGTAAATCTAATTTTTTTTTTTTAAATATGGTCTAAGTGTCCACTCCCGATCATGAACGGTTGACTGTGAGTTATGCAGTCGACTCAGTTGGAAACAAGTTATGTAGAGTCGACCTGATAGTATTAGTGTATTTCGAATAGTCAACTCTAACAGTGGATAAATTAACTCTTATATAACTAAAATTGGCTTACATTTAAAATGGAAGTCGACTCCTGTTTTAGAACAGTTAAGTTCAAAACTCCAATTGTCAATTTTTTCTAACCGTTACAGATTGGTTAAAAGCTTAAGTATATATATTAAGAAGAGTTTTTTGGAGAAGTTAATACACAATCAAGATCTATCATCACCCAAGCTCTCATTCAAAGTAATCCAAGGCTCAAGCTAGAAAGATCAATCCATTTGGAGCCTAAGGCAAATAAGAAGTTTTATTCTTGTTGGTATTTTTTGTATCATTTGTATATTTGCCTTGTAATATATGTTCTTATATTCATATTCATATTAATTCGAGTTTGTTGGACATAAGATTGTTTATTTGTATTAATTGTGGATTGTGAGTAGTATCCTAGAGTCCATTATAATCTAGGTGGGTTGTATTAGTTTTTGGGGTGAGTTATGTGAAAAATTTCGATATGGTGTAAAAGTTTCCTAGGTGAACTTATTGGGAAACCTTGGTGTGATTATAGTGGAACGTCAAGTGTCGAGTTGATTTTTTGAGATAGTGGATGTAGATGTTGGAGATACCGAACCATTATATGTCTTGTGTTAATATTATAATTGTTTGTGTATTTATATTATTATCATTCTCAAACAACATATATATTTATAACAAATATTTTATTTGTATAAGAAAAGCTTAAGAATTTAAAAAGGAAAGAATTCAATTTAATAAATTTTTTTTACTCAATTCACTACCTTTTTAGTGGCTATTGACTAACCCATATTTTTAATTTGAACATTTCTTCAAATAGTTTTTATTTTTGTCATTTTCTATCAACTAGGGTTTTCAATGAGATTTTATTAGAAACTTGTAAACTCTCTTCACAGGAAAAATCTCATTTGTTTCTCAAAAGTTTTCTTTACTACTAATTGGGGTTTTGATTTTTTTCTTGCTACACAAAAACTAGTTCCAACCTAGAAAATTGGGTTCATCAAGCATTGAGATATAATAGGGGTTTTACGAACTTAGCTAAAAATTGCTTGAAAAATGTGCAAGTAGGGTATATGAAGAGACAATAATATCTAATTCATATTATTAATTCTTAAAAATTAATATAAAATTTTAATTAAAATAAATTATAAAAAAATGAGATTTTTTTAAATCGAAAGAAATTTTGAAATATCAAGTAATACTATCGGGTGCCAAGTAAATTTTTTTAAAAAATAAATTAATTTTTTTATTTTATTTCCCATAATTTATCTCTCATTCTCTCTCAATAAAGCCACCATTCAAAACTCTAAAACCCTTAATTAGTTTCAAAATCATGCAAAAAAAAGTACAAATCATATATATTTTTATGTTATTACTTAATTTTAAAAAATAATTAGTTGGTAGGTTATGTTAAATTAGTTATTTAGGCAAAATTAGATTATTTTAATAAGTCGTTTAAGTTATTTTGACAAAATTAATATTTTGTATAGGCTATTTATATTTATCACATATTGTCATATTTCTTTTGAAAAATTTATTATGTTTTATATTTTTATTATTGCTAGGAGAAATATGTAAAGTCATGTATGGATAATAAATTTCAAAAATTTTATTATTGTCATTTATATAATTAATTAATTATTTAAATTATCTTTATTTTATATATAATTTAATTAATTTAAATTTATTTTATTATAATTTTATATATAACTTAATTAATTATTATCATTTATTTAATTAGTTTAACCATATTTTCTTATTTTCAACCAATTAGTTTTAACCATATTTATGGTTTGTCAATGTAAACGGATTTTGTGTAATAATTTAATTGTTTGGAAGTCATCCCAACATTAAAATTTATAATTAATAGTTATTTTTTAACTTTAAGCTTTCTAAGAGGAATATGTAAAATCATGTATGGATAATTAATTTTAAAATTTTGATTATTATCATTTATATAATTAATTGATTATTTAAATTATCTTTATTTTATATATAGTTTAATTATTTTATTTTTTTTACAATTTTAAATGTTATAGTTTTATATAATTTTACATTTTAATTAATTTAATTTAATTTTAAATTTTAAATGTTATAATTTTATATATAACTTAATTGATTATTATCATTTATTTAATTAGTTTAACCATGCTTTTGGTTTTCAATCAATTAATTTTAATCGTGTTTCTGGTTTGTCAATATGAACAGGTTTTGTGTAACAATTTAATGTTTTGAAAGTCGTCATAGCATTAAGCTTTCCAGTTAATAGTTATTTTTTAACTTTATTTTTTTGTTACTTTCAAAAAAATTTGACCTATCTTAAACATGGTAATTAATTGTCAGGGAGAAGATGTGAAATCAGATATAGATAATTAATTTTGAATATTATAATTTATATAATTAGTTAATTATCTTTATTTTTTATATGTTAGTTAATTAATTTAAATTTATTTTTTTAAATAAGTCATTTAAGTTATTTTGATAAAATTAATATTTTGCTATATATTATAACAAAACAGCCGCAAAATTCTTTTCTTGCCCATTTTCAGTTTCTATTTTGATATTTTATTATGTTTTGTTTATTTTTTTTCTTACCCAAAATAGAATTTTCATAGATCATTAATTAAGTCTAAATTTATGAAAAACGTATAATTCTTGGAACCTGTACATAATTGTTTTTAGCTTAAAAGTGCTTGGAGAATGTGTAAGCATGGTATATGAAAAGACAATAATATCTAATCCATATTATTAATTCTTAAAAATTAATATAAAATTTTAATTAAAATAAATTACAGAAAAATGAGATTTTTTTAAATCGGAAGAAATTTTGAGATATCAAGTAATACCATCGGGTACAAAGTAATTTTTTTAAAAAAATAAATTTAATTTTATTATGTTTTATATTTTTATTATTGGCACGAGGAATATGTGAAGTCACATATGAATAATTAATTTTAAAATTTTGATCATTATCATTTATATAATTAATTGATTATTTAAATTATCTTTATTTATATATAGTTTAATTAATTTAAATATATTTTTTATAATTTTAAATGTTATAATTTTATATATAGCTTAAATATTATAATTTTATTTTTTAACCTTTTTTTTTTGTTATTTTCTTAAAAAGTTGACTCATGTATGTATAATGAATATGTAAAGTTATGTCAAAGTGAACAGATTTTGTATAACAACTTAATTTTTTACAAGTTGTTTTAACATTAAGACTGTGTTCTCTTTATTTTTCAATTTTTAGTTTTGAATTTTGAATTAATTTTTAGTTTTCTATTTTGATAATTTATTTTTAAAAAATTAAAAACACGTTCTCTTTATTATTTTAAAAAAATTATTTCTCAAAATAAAAAATTAGAAAACGCGTTACTTTTAAAATTTTAAAAATATTTTTTAATAATATTTTATTCAATAAATTTGATTATTCAATAAATTTGAAATATTTAATATTAATATATTATTAAAAATATATATACATTTTAAAGTTAATGAATTTTGTAATATTTTTTTTCATTATAATAATAAAATATGAATAAATAAATATGTTTTAAGTTTAGAGTTTATTTTGGATGAATTCAAAATAACTTTTTGTTGTTTTGAGTTTTCTTTACAATTTTTTTTTATTTTCAAAAATATATTTTTAAAAACAGTAAAAAAAACGCGTTTTCATCATTTTAGAAATCGAAAATAAAAAATGATTTGAAAACAACAAAGAAAACGCAGCCTAAGTTTTTCAGTTAATAGTTTTTTTTTTTTTTTTGTTACTTTCTAAAAATTTTGACTTATCTTGAATGTTGTAATTAATTATCAGGAAGAAGATGTGAAATCATGTATAGATAATCAATTTTGAAAATTTGATTATTATAATTAATTGATTATTTAAATTATCTTTATTATATATATATAATTTAATTAATTTAAATTTTTTTTATAATTTTAAATGTTATAATTTTATATATAACTTAAATGTTATAATTTTATTTTTTAATTTTTTTGGTTGATTTTTTAAAAATTTGACATGTTTTGAATGTGATAATTGATTGTTAGGAGAAATATGTGAAGTCATGTATGGATAATCAATGTTGAAATTTTGATTATTATCATTCATATAATTAATTAATTATTTAAATTATCTTTATTTTATATATAGTTTTATTAGTTTAAATTTATTTTTTTGTAATTTTAAATGTTATAATTTTAAGGTTTTAAGGTTTGCAATGTGTTAAAAACAAGTCAAGTTAGTATAGTGTTTAAGGTTTTAAGGTTTGTAATGTGTTAAGAATGGCTATGTGCTAAAACATGTTCTAACGTGTTATGCTCATATTTCTCAACAGTAAAAGTCTGATATTTATTGAAAATTTGAAAAGACTGAAATTGAGGAGAAAAATATGTTTCATCAATTTTTAGAATTTAATATCTATATTTGTAAAATAAGTTTGAGGGTTCCTAATATGTATGATATAAGTACTAATTAATGATATTATATTCTAGATTTCTTCATCTAATGATGAGGTTACTACGTCGCTGAAGTCGAGTCGTGAGTTATAGATACATTGGAAAACTATGAAGGGTGTTTTGCCAAAAGGGCTCTCTTTGGCAATTTGTTGACTAATGCAACTAAGAAGATTCGATTGATGATCAAGAAGGAAGATACCTGAAAAAAATTTATCTAATTGGTTTCGAATTATAATGTTTTTTTTTTATTATTATTATGACCTATTTCTATAAAACTTTTGAGGTTGTTTTGTTAATTGCTACTAATTTTATTTGTTGGCTTTTGTTACAATTTCTTATGCAAGATAAACTTGGTTTGCAGATTTTTTATTTCTAAATATTTTGGTTGTTGCTGGATTTATATCTAGGCAATTTGTTTGATCTACATTTTTTTGTTTTCTTTTATTATTTATTTTTTTCTTTTTCTTTTTTACTGATTCACACTTATGTATTTGCTTATTTCTTTTTCTATTTAACGTTCCTAGGTACATTATTACCCTCATTCTTTTTTTTTTTCACTGAACAAATTATTCTTTTCAGTATATTGCACAAGAATTTATCATAATTGAGCGATATTTTAATAACATACATAATATTGAAATCATAACGAACGAGAAACATCTTCAATCAAATAATTAATAAAATAGATCAAGAAATCACCATTTATACGAAGTAATTACCTTGCTACTGAGAGTTTAGAATAAGACATGCCACATTTTTAGTGTTTTGTGTATCAAAGTGAAAATAGTGTATTAGAAATAGTAGACGTTAATCTCACTCTAATAAGTCACAAATACTATAAACGTTGGATACAATATTTTGTTAAAGACATATATATGTGTTAGTAGAAAGACCATGATAAAAGTATAAAAAAAGTCAAAAAAAAAAATGTCAGACAAAAAGGGGCATACATATTCCGGAATAATTGAATAATTAATTTTGTTATATGTTTGTTCATTTCTCATGATTATAATATGATTATTTTGTTTATTTTTTACTTTTTTATTATGATGTTCATTTGTTATAACTACTAAATTATGTAACTTCTACTTTAACGATTATTTTTTTCCTTGTGATATTCGTGCATCACACGGGTGATGCAATAGTTTTTTAATTATAATAGAAGAGACGAAAATATTTTGAGAATTTAAAAAAAAATAATAGGTGTTAATTAATGATAAGAGTTAAGTGGTTCACATTTATAAAATTGAAGGGATGTCCGTACCATTTCTAAAAACATAAAGATAATCAATGTAATTTAGTTGAACTTTAAGAATGATACATGAAATTTATTTTAAAAAAAAATAAAAATGCTACTTATATATTTAATTTTAACACACGTCCATTAATATATTGTTGGAGAGATTTTCAAAAAAATGGTTGCAACCTTTCACTTGTTTGAGAATATATCAAAGTCAAGGAATTAGAGGTTGTAACTTTTTAAATTTTATTTACACACATTAATGGTTGTAATATTTAATAAAGAATTGTGTCTCATTTGTTTTAAATTTAATTTAAGTTATTATAATATTTGGTGAAAGGATGTACATTTGGTAAAAGAATTGTAATACACAATAATTAGTTATATCATTTTGTGAAGGATTGTAATATATGTGAATGATTGTACATTTGGTGAAGGGTTGTAACATTTTCTATAAATAAATTAGGGTGTTGTTGGATGAAAATACTTTAAGAATTCATATGATTTCTCTCTCCTTATTTTTCTCCTACATTCTTACATAAAATTTCATAATATTTATACATATAAAAACTTATTTTTTGTATTCTTTTACTGCATAATTAGAATACAAAGTTTCTTGTGTTTGTTATTAATTCCGTATGTTCGAGTTTGTTTTTAGAAATTGCATATTCATCAACAAATATTATTTTTTATTCAATTATATATTAGAGGTTTGTTTGGATCCCTTGCGCATTGTATTTTGAGACAAACAAAATTTTAAGAAAAACGAGTTTTCGTGCCTTGAAATCTTTGAGTCATTGCAACATAGTTATCATTATATCACCATAATTTTTTTCTATATATATTGTACTATTTATTATATTAATAATGTAGAATATAATCTCAAACGTCAAAATTAAGCGTTTGCATAGTATTTTTATTTAAAAATATAAAATAAAAGACAGCGCGTGACTAATTTTGTTTTCCAAACAAAATAGTTATTTAATTTTGTTCGGGTCTCATAAGTTGTCTTACTTGTCCCTCTATAAAGTGATTTTCCTGATTCTTAAATATTTACAAAGAAGAGGCCTTTATGCAGGCTTACAGACAACTGGCGTGTGATGGGACAATTATGATATTAACGAGGATTATCAAATTATATAAAATAATAAATATTACTTCCATATTAAAAAAGTTAAAAACATATTGAAGGGGATCTAGTTTTAGTTTGGGTTTGGGGAGGGTAATAAATAACCGTAAGTCCTAGGGTGACGGACAGACACGGACAAGAGAAGGCGGTTACAAATAGAGGTCAAAGGCCAAAACTCGAAGAAAAAACACAGAAAAGAAAAGAAAAAACAGATAAAAAAAAAAAAAAGAAAGAATGTGGGAGAGGCAATGCAGACGCAGCAGAAACCAGAAAATACTACACATGCCACCCGTATGCCTTCATAATAAGAAAGGGGAGAAGAACACGAGACATAGAGATAGAGAAAGAGAAACAGAAATGGCTCTCGCCCGAAGGACCACCGCCACCTGTACAGACTCGACGATCATCGTCAAATTGAAACCCTAATCCCACCGTTGGCTGTCACCATCTCTAATTTTTATGTGCAGCATCAGTCTCTCTCTCTCTCTCTCTCTCTCTCTCTTTGGATTTCGCATTTGGGGAACGTAGCTGGTGTTGAGCTGCGATTTTGATTCTAGATTTGTCTGCATTGTTTGTCTTAGTATGGCGGAGGAAGTGTGGTTGATCGGCCTTTGACCTACTGGTCGTTAAGGAAAGGTTTTTGTCCTCTCTTTCTTGCCGATCCTCTGTAGATTTGGGGATTGGGGATGGGGTTGGGGACGGGGATGGAGCCTCTGATGGAGCTCTGCGACTTGATCGCGCAGAATCCCGACCAATGCGCCGATAAGCTCTCATGGATGTGCGGCAGATGCCCGCCCCCGGAGGCTCTGCTCGTCGAATCTCCTAGGGTTACCAGGACGCAGCTCCATGCCGTGATCGCAGTCGCCAGATTTCTCTCCAAATGCCCCGACCACGCCGATCACCGCCCCCAGTCGCTGGTTCTCGCTTTTGTCCGCGCGATTCCGGCGTCCTTCAACCCGCCCTTCTGGCCGCAAGCGTTCGGGATCGACTCGATTGCGTTGTTTTATGGGGATTTCCTGGGTTATGTCTCCAAGGCCACGGAATTGTCGTCCGATTTGGCGACCGACGTTGCGGGGTTCATGGGAGAGATTGCGATCTCCGCAATTGGTAATGTGGACGGAGATTCGGGGATTCTTAGGGCTTTTTTGCGGGCTCTATCACAGAATTTCCTACCCGTTGTTACTTCTGACGCCGACAATTTGGTTTCGTGTCTGTTAAATCAATTTTTGAGTTTCGCCCCAAGTTCGCCCCGGGAACTTGTTCCGACGACCCCCGATGCATCTTCTTCTCGGAGTTCGCCTGCTACTGCAAATCATTACCAACCGAATGAGAGTTCGAGTCCAGGAAATGGAGTGACCAATGCTTCGGGTTCCTCTAGCAGTTCCGCGTCAAGAGGGTCTGTGTCTGTGATGAATGGGGGCAGCGTTGCGTGGAAGAGCAGCGTCGACCAGTTGGTTACAGGTATAGCAAGTGCTGGGTCGAATGATGCAGGAGGGAGTGCCGCGGCCCTCAAGCGGCTTGTTCTCTCCTTCGAGGAGGAACGAGTGGAGAGCCTTGAGAAACAAGAAATTGCATTCAAATTGATTACGTTCATTTTGGATAAATCACACATTGATCCGAAGCTGTTGGAGCAGGTTAGGATAATAGCCAAGGAACAGCTCCAGTCCATGTCTGCTTTTCTAAAGGTAAAAAATGCATTGCCACGCCATGTTCAGTTGTAGCCTAATATTTCTAAAGAGATGGTTCAATTGAAAATGAAGGTGGTGATTCAGTTGTTTCGTTTTGTGGGCAGATAAGGAAGCGGGACTGGACAGAACAAGGGCCGCTACTAAAAGCTAGAATCAATACAAAACTATCCGTTTTCCAAGCTGCTGCTAGGTTAAAACTTAAGAGTCTTGCATCCATTGATTCTGATGGGAAGTCTTCAAAAAAGTTGTTGCTCAGTACTCTTAGCCTGTTGGTTGATGCTGCTGAAGCATGCTTGTTTTCGGGTTGGCGAAAATTGAGAATAAGTGAAGAGCTTTTCAGCTCTTTGCTTTCTGGAATTGTCCAAATTGCCATCACCCGTGGAGGCCAGTTGCTGAGGGTTTTGCTCATTCGACTTAAACCCCTTGTCCTAGCCACTTGTGCACAGGTATCTCCCTTGGATTGGTTGAGAGCTGGCTTTTCTGTTCAATGCACAGTGCGGTAAACTGGTTACATACAATGTTTCGTTTTCCAAACAGGCTGACACGTGGGCCAACAGCCAGGGGGCCATGTTTGATAGTGTCTTGAGAGCAAGCTGTGAGATAATTGAATTTGGTTGGAGCAAGGACCGGTCTCCTGTGGACACTTTTATCATGGGACTAGCTACAAGTGTTCGTGAAAGAAGTGATTGTGAGGAAGAGGTTTGCGTTGCATTGCTAATTAATGAATAATAAACGTAGAAGATATTCAAATGTTCAGATGTGCTCATGCATATCGCATGTGTGCCATAGATGCTTGTCCCCTCAAATGATTTTTTATTTTTATTTTTGGGACTTACAACTTTGCCCACACTTTTCTCTACCTCTGAGAACTGTGTTAACAATTTTTTTTTTTTTTAGAATTTTCCTATGAAGGTCTAAACATAGGTTGGAAATGGTTTCAGTAGGTTTCTGTTAGGTTAATAGTAAGTATAAGGGATAGTAAATTTTATGGCAAACTTCAGGTGTGTTATGTAATTATACCATGAATAAATAAACTCAAATGAATGATCAACAGAGTGAAATATGGGGCACGTCCTCTGCACGGATGGGAAATATCTTAAGTTTGAGACGTGGTATACTTCAGCTTCTTTGGAAGTTTGTTGCCTTTCTAGTTGATTGAAATGAGGTGGTGGATCAATGTTTAAAGCTCAAGTTTCTTGATAGGACACTTACCATTTGTGCCTAACTCTTGGAATTGATATCCATAGACCCATGTGTTGTTTAATCTGGTGCTGGATGGTTGTACTAAATATTCTACATTTTATCTTCTTTGGAAGTGTGTTTGTCTTTTAAGTTTACCTGAAGTGAGGTGGTGGATCTATGCTCTTTTTTTTTTTTTTTTTAATTTTATGTAAATGGTGGATCAATGCTTAAAGCTCAAGTTTCTTGATAGCACACTTATCATTTGTGTTTAACTTTTGGACTTGATATCCATATAACTGTATTTTACATAATTAGTGCTGCATAGTTGTACTGAATATTCTACTCATTATAATTGTGTGCATAATTTTTTTGTTGCATATTAACTCCCAGATTAGGTTTTAAATCTTATAGTTCTAATAGTGTCTTACTTTTATCTTATTCGGAAAAATGACAAATGTTACCTTTTAGTTTTCTCAATTTGCTCAGCGTTATAAAAGCTGTTGCTTTCTTTGAAATTATCATAAGGATGGGAAGCAGAAGCAGCCGGTTCCTGCAATTCAGCTTAACATTATACGCTTGCTAGCTGATCTGAATGTAACTGTTAAAAAGCCTGAAGTAGTAGACATGATATTGCCACTATTCATTGAGAGTTTAGAAGAGGGTGATGCTTCAACTCCTGGCTTGTTACGATTACGAGTATGGAACTTTCACTTTATATGATAAATTAAGTATATCCATGTTTATGACATTTTATACTTGACTTTTTTTTTTCTTTAATGTTGTTAAACTTGAAAATATCTATCTCATGTTAATTGCTCTTTCGTAGTTTCTGAACCCATGCTTGTTGACCTCCTGCAGCTTCTTGATGCGGTTTCTCGCATTGCAACTTTAGGTTTTGAGAAGTCATACCGTGAAACTGTTGTTCTGATGACAAGGAGCTATTTGAACAAACTCTCAAGTGTTGGCTCAGCTGAAAGTAAAACCCAGGCACCAGAAGCCAATACTGAACGTGTTGAGGTATGCTAATTTTTTTTATACATGAGCACTATTTCAGAGCATCAAGTTCAGTGAAATTCATTATACTAAAGAGGATGCTCACTGGTTCAATCATTCTAGACTCTTCCTGCAGGATTTCTTTTAATTGCTAGTTCACTTTCCAATGCTAAATTGCGGGTAGACTATCGTCATCGTCTACTATCTTTGTGCTCGGATGTTGGATTGGCTGCAGAGTCTAAAAGTGGAAGGTGCACTTCTATCACATAGTGTGGTTGATGTTTTATCATGCTTTTATATTTTTAATCAATGTACTAATAGTTGTGCTGCTTTTGACTTTTTTTCTCTTTTTATGTTTTCCTTTCTGCTTTGATTTGATTATTCTGATCCGCCATATGTGTTTAACTCTTTCTCGACTTTGACATGCACCTACAGGAGTGGAGCGGATTTTCTTGGACCTCTGCTTCCTGCTGTTGCAGAAATATGTTCAGATTTTGTTCCTAGCGTAGATGTGGAGCCTTCACTTTTAAAGTTGTTTCGCAACCTTTGGTTCTATGTTGCTCTTTTTGGACTGGCCCCTCCCATACAGAAAAATCCATCTCCAACAAAGTCTGTTTCTACTACACTGAATAGTGTAGGGAGTATGGGTGCAATGGCCCTTCAAGCTGTGGGAGGACCATACATGTTTAATACTCAATGGTGTTCTGCTGTAGAGCGTATTTCTCAAGGGACCCCACCCCTTGTAAGTTTAATCAGCACAAGTGATTTTAGGTTCTGTTTAGCTCTTTACTTACTCTTCAGATCATTTCATTATTCATCATGTGATTGAAACTAACGTTCCATCCAGTTTGATAATTTTACTTGTGTACCTGCAGAACTAGGTTGGTGCTTGAAAGATTGATGTTCTCAAATTGATTTCATTATACTCTTGAATGTTTTTATGTTGTGGACATGCATACGTCTTATGTACTTGTTCTTTTAGTGGGGGTTATTTCATGTTGTAAGATAGGGATTTCAACTGTGATGGAGCAGGCTTCAAATAAAGCTGGGGGATTGTTAGTAATCTAGTGAATAGAACAACGAAAGGGCATGCATGGGCTTCTGCGTGGCTTGGGGTTATGCCTAATGTAGTGGCTTAATTTTGTGTTTTCAATTTACCCATTTATAGTTGATGTTTTTCTCTTTGTTTTTCTAGTTTACATAAGTGTCAGTTTGCTATTAAGTGGGTTTGCTCTAGCAGCACAGAAATTTTAACCACTCAGGGAAGGAGGCTGAAGTGGGGCAGAGGAGGACTTACAGAGCTTATGTCTAACAAACCCTTGGCTTTAGTTGGCAGTTTATTTTACTTTTGCACAATGTTCATCAGAAATCTCATTTTGCCATGTTGGAGCTGCAATTTCTGTTGATGCTCTGTTTGTCTATCAGTCTATGTACTCATGGGTGCATGTGCTTTTGTTGACTAATTCATAGATTTCTATGTGCCCACTGTTGATCATTATTGTTGGACAAGATTAGAAGATCCAAATGAAGAAGGATTCAAAGTTGAAAAGGAGTGTGATAGAGATTGAGGATAAAGCAAGAATCAGCACACAGTATAGTTTAAATTAGATAGATAATCCTAATTTTTTTTTTAGTTATATTTTAAGTTGTAAAGTTTGTTGTAAGTGTGGTATATCTCCTAAGTTTTAGGAGATGACTCACCCTAGTTTCTAGGGGATAGATTATCTAAATTTTTTTCTACTTTATAGGGGAAAAACTAGGATGTAACCTGTATTTATTCTCACACGCATTCAATAGAAATTAAGCAAGCATTCTTGTTCTCCTAAGCTTGTTTCATAGTGTATCAGAGCTACTGTTTCGATCATAAACAATAGTAACGAGTTAGTTGTTTCGATCATGGCCAAAACATACCAAAACCCTACCCTAACTAAAGCCTCAGCCACAAGCTCTCCAAGCACCCTTCCTCCATCTCCTTCTCCATCAAATTTTTCCACAACCCTTATTGATAATCACCTTCTACAAGTTACTCTAACACAAATTAAATGAGGGTAATTTTGGAGAGCGATTTTAATCGGTAATGCTGGTGATTAAAAGGCAAGCGTAAAGCAGACTATGTAACCGGTTCAGTCCCCACTCCACCAACTACGGTAGCCACCTATGGCATTTGGGAGGCAAAAAATTCTACTATCATGGCATGGTTAATCAACTCTATGGAGCTGAAAATTGGAAGAACATACGTACTCTACGAGACAACAAAGGAGATCTGGGATTCAGTTCAAGAGATGTATTCTGACCTGGAAAACTCCTCTCAAAGCTTTGAACTCAGGTCAACCATTAGAACAACAAAACAAGGTATGATCAGTTTGACTGAATATTTTAATATTTTGGTGGAATTATGGCATGAAATGGATATGTTTTATTCTGTCAGTTGGGAATGTCCAGCTGATAGTAACAAATACAACAAGATGGTAGAAAATGATCGTATCTTTGATTTTTTACGTAGCCTTAACCCTGATTTGGATGAAGTTAGGGGAAGGGTTTTGGGCACAAAGCCCTTACGCTTAGAGAAGTATTTGCAGAAGTAAGGAGGAAGGAAATCAGGCATAAAGTAATGCTCCAACACCTAAATAATCCTGTTTTAAATCATCAAAATTCGGCCCTTGCCTTTATCAAACAGGGAGATTTTCTATTTAAAAATCAAGGAAGGCAAAAAATGTTGTGTGACCATTGTAAGAAAGCCTACCACACAAAGGAGACTTGCTGGAAGATCCATGGCAAACTAGCAAATTGGAAGCCACGACGCCAGAAGGAAGCCCCAAGATCAGCTTATGCTGCAGAGGTGTCCAATGAAACCAGAA